>NC_051847.1:21364002-21380240 GCF_002237135.1 Teleopsis dalmanni | reverse complement strand
GAATATTTTATACGAGATCTAGCACTTCAATCGTTTTAAATTCAGATCAATCATCCTTTTTCTAATTGTAGTAGCAAATTAACCTTAATAGAATGCCATAAACTTATTGTCACTACACATGTTCATCATTAGCAACAATTTTTTTTGTGTTTTAAACCTATTTATGTTTTGATTTAAAAAATATATAAACAAATGTTTAATTATTTCGTTATTTTATACTTTACAGGCAAGTTCATTAAAGCAACTTAATTAACAAACTCCAAGAAACACTATAGTGTTATATCATATATTGTTTGTGATTTTATGATTCACTGCCGGTAAACATAATTTTAATTAAAAATCCCAATAAATAGAACCTTTTGTTAAAGCAGCTTAAAAATTTTTGATACAGAGCACACATAAAATCCAACATCATTTTGCACTCATTCACGTGTCCAGATTGATTTAGTTCATGATTTTATGATTCAGAAACGTAGTGAATTATCACCCGAGCCAATTTCATTAGCTTCCAACAGCTAAAGCGTGAATAATATAATATAAATACGTATTAAAAGGTAATTTTAATATGAAATAAAAATAAGTAGCGCACTTTTATTACAACACCCTGCCGTACAATACATTTTGCAAAAAGCATTCGCAGCAAGGACCGAAATCGGGGCAGGCACAGCTCAAGGATTGAAAATCAGGCGCCATAAAATTATATACAGCAACAATACATAATTCGTCTGTACTATCTATAGAATGTGACCTGAAATAAATAAATGTCCCTTGCCCTTATCAGTGTTGCAAAGCGGCGGCTTACGCTACGCTAATGGTCAAACAACGCAGTTTTATGCTACGAGTACGTAACGCATAACGTTGCTGCGTACGTAATTCGGTTATATTTATTATGTATTTTCACGTTATTTACGATAAAAATTAAGAACCGTGCCAACTGTTGGTGCCCTTGTGTTCCAATACCTTTTCGACTTTTCATTTTTAATTTTCTACGAGCACTGTGTTTTATTGGCTGCCAAAAATAGGTAAGACGTACTTTGCCCTGCGATACAAAATTATAAAATTTATTTTTTGATGCTCAAATGCTCGCTAACTTTATTGCCTCAAAAATTCAAAGTGGGATGAGAAATATTCGATATTATAATTTATTGGAAAATAATAAATGTGCGTATTATGGTATCTATCAGTCGTGGAAGAAACTTTTGCAGCCGCTGGGCATTAACATTAAACTGGCATGACCATAAACATTCAGCTGATTTTTAATAGCATTTTTGTGACAATGTCCTTAAAACAACGGAAAAGCATGAGACTAAGCTCATTGTTTACATTTTGTTTGAGATTTAATAAAAAAATCTTATTAAAAAGCTCATCTAAGTTATTGCTTTTAAGTTTATTTAAATTTTCTATATACAGAAAATTTATTTAATTCTCATTTATTATTAAAACTAAATATGTATTCCTATTTCTCTTGATTTTTCTACAATCTATCAAAATTTTATATAATTTCGATATACTATTTTAGTACACTAAATTATCTACTAAGAACCTACACTCAGAAAAATATGCTCTAACCACACACTAGTTAAATTTACCTGACCATTTTGTTAGATAAATTTTAGCTCATGTGCTAAAGAAGATATGAAAACCATCATATGGTCTAATGATGTGTCGAGTAAAAATATTTTAACATGGGATTCAGTTAAAATCTGGTTGAATAAACTAAATTAATTTTCTGAATGGGACAAACAAAAAAATACATACAAAAACAAATTTTGGAATATTAAAACCTAGGTTAGGTTGTGTAGACGATCCAAAAGTACCACTTCGGCCTATTAGACCATTGTGTTACCGTATAAAGAAAGCAAACTACCTTAAACCTTAAAGCACAAAGTTTCAGATACTTTTTCGTAGAAGGTTTTGAGCTTGGCTTAGATCCTTAAAAGAAAGAGGCTTCTGGAATATTAAAATGACGAATTTAAAAAAACTGGCTTCAATAGATCGAAAAATTTAAGATTACCATTCTTTAATATATAAAGAAGTTACACGAATCACATTTTATGAATGGATGAAGGTTCATAATCGTGCAATGTGCGATTGGTTTGTCGATCAACTTAGAATCATAATTCACAGCAAAGACGCACATCAATATATCAAAATGAAATGAAAATCTAATAGTTTTCGTGACTCATATACATAAATATGTAACTTATAACTTATTATGTATACATATAGTTATTAAAACTTAACTGCGTTAGAATAATTATTTAAATAATGTTTAAATATATCATTTTCTAAATGAAAATAGTTTTTTGTTGTATTATTATGTTGAGGCTAGTTGAGTCAGTGCACTTGAGCACTTTTACTCTCTATTAACTGCAAGGTTACTTCATAACCCCTCTATACGCCTTGACTGGATTATTGTTTGTCACTTCATCAGATTAAGCAATAACTGACAGTTTTTTAACATTAAATAATTAAACTATATGTATACCTGCTTATCTATATATATGTATATATAAGCTGTGGCGTCGCAACGGACCCATTTCTAAGGTACAATTGAGCCGATCTTATTTAAACAAAACAATCAGCAACGTGTATTCACTTATCAAATGCTATACTCATACATACAAGCTATATAAATACAGTTATATATGAACTAGATATAACATACTTTTCTCTAAATTAGGAAAAGGAATAAGGAAAAATACTAAAAAATCAAGAAATCTCATTAAACATGTTAGGCCAACCAAATGAGAAATAGCATTTTGTTATAAATGGCGACATTTCTAATTATTATCAAATTCTTTTTAAATGATATTGGTTTTAAAAAATTTACCAATATTCCCTTATAAAAAAAAAACTAAACATTTGTTACAATCCTTAATAATATAAAACTAAAAAAAGGGATTAGAGTGTAATGTCGACAAAGAAATGGTGGAAGCAAAGATTATAAAAAACCAGTAGAACAATTCAAGTCTTAAATTGTTCTATTTTGCAGTAAAAATTAAAAAAGAGAAAAAAATTAACCATAATAGCCGCAACAATATGGTTAACAAATGAAAGAGAATGAGGACACGTTCTACACTGATTTTATTTTAGTTATTAAGAATTCTATTTGAGAGCGTGTGTCGTTTAAAAAGTATATATATAGAGTTGGATGAAACTATTTATTGGTGCATGGGAAGGGATACTTTAGTTTTAATTTTTACTGAAATTTATAATGACCAAAAAAATTAATCTTAAATACTTTTTGTCAGAAAACCTTTAATATCTTTAAATTATCTCACCCAAGTAATTTATTTACCCAAAGTTTTTGTGTAATTAAGTGCTCTATAATTTAATTTTAAATTTGTTATTTTAATAGGTTTGGAATTTGCGAATCTCAAAATAGATTCTTCAAAAATATTTTATGATTTCTTTACTTGTGTGTGAATTCTATAAAACAAAATAAAGAAAGCTGCACGTAAGTCAAATTGGTTTAAGGTTTCCAAGTATGTGAAGTCTAGCTAGATTTTCAAACCTAGCACAGCGGTATTATGTCTTACAAATGTAAGACGGACTCAAATTTTACTGCAGTTTTCTAGGCTATCAAAGATGTATTATACGACCCAAATCTGTCAAAAGTATTAAGTCTTTTAAGTCCATCAAGACAAAGTCAAATCTTTTGAATCTAACAAGGCGGTATTACTTTTTTCCAGTCTGTCAAGATGATTCACATCTTTCGAGTCTGTCAAGATAGTACTATATATTTGAAATCTTTAGATGACCTCGCTATTTTAATTAAAATAAAGTGTTTTTACGCCTTACAAGGCTATCAAAATAATATTTTACCCAACAAGCAGTTCAACCAGGTGATAGCATTTACAAATTTGTTAAATTCCTACTTGTTGAATTTTTCTTTTTTTTTTTTTAATAAACTTACTATGAACCACAAATCTGCTTTTAGCTACAGTGTTCATATTCATTATATCACACGATCCTAGTGAAAGCCTTACATGTACCAAAAATACTACTTAAAATAAACTGTCATGCATAATATTAGTTCTATTGTATTTTGATACAAATTAACTATTTTATTTTTCAACAAAAGCCCACTAATATACTTTACTCAATATAAAAATGTTACTCATACGCCCACGGTAACCCAATTTGTTTACAAATTTGTTTAAAGAAATTTTACCTGATCGTAGAATACTAATAGCAAAATAATATTATTAATAGTAATATAAATATTGTTATAAACAAATTCCTTAGATTTAGTTATGTATGAATCCAAACAATTTTCTTAGTAAGAAATTACTTAATCCAATTAGAATGCACTACAAACCTATCACAATTTAGTAAAGACTTACCTAGGTAATACAAATGAAACTATTTGGTTGGTAAAGTAAATTTTATGTTATTTATATTAAAATAACCATCCATTAAAATTTTCTCTACTACTCTGTGCAATCATGCAGCTTATGACAGCATTTAAAATAAATTATTGTACTAAATTTGTTGTTTACTGTACCTATTCGCATTTCTATTTATTATATATATTTACCAGCATATATCCATTTAAATGGAATGTTTCACAAATAACCAATATGAAATACCCAATTGAATATTACACATCAAGTCTGCTAACCATGATTGTGTAAGGGTTGGCCACAATTTCTATTGCACTTCCGTTTAACACCAATGATACTTCACACTATGGTGAGTTACTACATGCGCTTATAAATCAATAATTTACGGTATCATAGTTTAATTCTGAATAAAACCATCAAAATGAGGCAATTTCAAACTTGTGCAAAATAATTAACCACTTCCATTAAATGTTTCCACTTATATGAGCTATAAACCGATCAAAATTTATACATAAAACAATGAAAATAATAAAAAAGTGTTACATGTGCGCTTTGAAATTCGTATTTCAAAATGTATTTACATTACATTTAGTAATTCAATTATGAATTTATGAAATGCATTACCTAAACCTAAAAAAAAAATAAAAATAATTTATTTATACCAATAAATATTAGGTCTATCGGAAAGTTCTATTTAATTAAGTAGTGAAACAATTATAAACTGTTATTATTACATGGAATTTAATTCATAAGAGGAATCATAACATCTGCTAGTGTGATAATAAATTATATACAAACGATTCATCAATTATTATTTTGGATTTTGAGGTACAGAACTAGTATAGTGCTCTATATGAGCCAAAATATATAGTTTTTTCTATTTGGAAGTAAGTTTAAAGTTTAAACCATTCTTTAAGATAACATAAATTCAATATATACAAACTGATTTAGACACGAAAACACTTGTTTTAATAGATTTCACAAAGCATCTATTGTTTTGATTTACTATCCTTGTTTATACAAAATAATCTCGAGACGCTCGCAATGTGCAACTTATATTTCACAATATTCTTTATCGACTAGGACTGCCTTTAGGGCATCAGTTGAATCGTTTTGGATGACTGGTTTTCTCTCATTATTCATTTCAGTTTGAATAATAACTAGAAGTCGAAAAGAGCCTAATCAAGTGCATACAATATCAACAATGTCATTTATAACGAGGTATTCTCTCCCCATGAACACTTTATGCTATAGTGCATGCTGAACTCTTTAATCTTTAGGCTGGAACAAACCTTATGTTTACCTAAACTTTCAGTTACAATTTGTTAGGCTATGCTTTTTGGTATCTCAGTCTCCTATTCGGTGAGTACCGCAAACACAAAGCAGTAATTGCAAAGAATTTCTTCTACTTTTTTAATATTCTGTTCCTTCTGTTCCTGGTTTTTTTGACAGCGGGGCTCTATCATCATTTTTAAAGTCTACATAACCATCATGTTATCGGCCCGTGAAAATACTGCGAATCCACACTCATGTATTTGTTTTGCGCCACTTTTACTTAAAGTAGAAGTAGAATTTAATATTTTAATAACAAATTTAGTACTTTCTTCCATATTGTTCTTTATACACAAAGCGAGTTTGATTAAATTTTGACAACAATTAGACGAAGATTAACCCATTTATCTACTGCCATAAAATCGTACGAGTCTCTAAAAATCATAGGCCCTGCGTCGATGTATAATGCAATTAATTAATCATTAATTGAAAAGACTGTTCCCCGAGTAGATACCTAAGTATTATATTTTTATTATTAAGTAAATGTATTTCTTACAATCTAAATCTCGCAAGGAGCTCGAAATAGATTTAATATTCATTTTGTTTTCTTAACTAAATTAGAATTGTCGGATAACTACAGTTTATTTAATAAGCTGAAAATTAAGCACCTTAGCGTAATTTTTCAACGAATGGAATTTTATTTAAATAAAATTATTTCATACGTTTGTTTCGAAACCCATTTTCCAACACTTAATCAACATATATATCCCTCTTTTTAGCAGTACTTACCTCTGATGAAACTGCATTTAGTAACTCTATTTACTTATTTATGGCGCAATTTTTTCATCTCCAACTGAATAAGTTACTTCTTAAGACAATACAAAAAAAAAACGCAAATTCAACAAATAAATTGAAAAATGTTGAAACGTAAAAAACGCTCAAACAATATCAGAGAGAATGCAGAAGAGGAAAGGGAAAAGCAGAAAAGTAGTTTATTTGATGTAAAATGGAGTGATGATAGTATGCTGACATTTTTACACTATTTCCCGTTGCTGGAGCAACACAGCAGCGAGGATGCAAAATGCTGTGTGGAGAATCCAGAATGCAGGATGAAACATGCAACAAACGACAATGAGTTAGTCAAATTGCTGGCAATATTGTTGCAGGAATATATGTTGTTGTATGTGCTACTAACAAATTTACTTAAGTTAAGGAAAACTTAACATAAAAAACTAACTTAAATAAAGAGACTTGAAACAGATCTTATATGTGAGTAAACTCAAGTGCAAATATGTGTAAATAAATGAAAGTTTAGCTTAAACAAAGTGAAAAACATTTCAATTTCAGTTACAAACTCATTTATAATCATGAGGAATGACTTCCAATTACTTTCGTGCCGCAAAATTGTGAAATAAAACGGAAATGATGGTATACGTCGATGTCCACATTCAAAATGAAATGCATCTAGCACCAATAGTGACGCTATTATTTAAGCACTTTTATTTTTTGCACTTTTTTTGTATTTAGAAATGTTTTTGACTTTAAAAAAAACTTTAAGGATAGAAATATTGTGCTCAAGTAGCAAACAGTGTCAATTTTAAAATGTATCTGAGGAAAATTAATTATCTTCTTCTGTTTTCTCCTTAGTTGGCTCAATAATCACTAACTTGTTTGTTCTCTTTGACTTGAGTAAACATTGTTCATCTTACGCTTATGTTCCATAAGAAGTTCAATTGAGTTTAATGCAACTTGTTGCGAAATATAAAGTGTAATTATTTTGATTGATATGAAAGCACTTAGAAACTATAAAGTTGCTGTATTTTAAACTCAAAATAACAAATATGGTAGTGTGTGATGTGATGGAGGCTATTCTTTAGTTTAGTAGGTTTTATAGTTTCAGAAACTTATTAAGTTTGTTTAAAAAGCAAGGTGAATAAAAATGTATACGCAAACCTTTAAATAAAGCTCTAAACTTTGATTTTATATTCACAAAAGTAGATCTGAGTACAAACAAGAATAATACATTAGATATGTACCTATGTAAAATCTTTCGAAGAATATATTAAACTTACATCAAATCATTCGATACTGCAATCTTAACAACATATCGAAACTATGAACAATGTAAAGCACACAAGGTATAAAGTTATCATAACTTTATTAAAATTTCAAAATACTCACTTATTCCTACGGATATATTTTTGCTTTAAGTCGATTAACTATTCAAATACATTTAGAAGTACTGGTTTTTACACGTATTTATCATATATATTGATATTCAGATGTCTGAGTTGGTGAATCAGCATCTTTACTCTATTTTATCTGTGGACAGTTTTAAGTCACACTAAGAATCACTGAATACGGGGCTTTATAATATGATGGATCTGATGTCTTTGTATCTGCCTGTGCCTTTCAAATTTCGCTGTATTTTTAGGATGCTGAGAGTTGGATTATTGTGACTGTCAATTATATTGAACAGTTTCAGAGCACGATCTTTAATGTATTTTTCGACGTATTTATCATAGTTTCAGCATCACATAACATATAGAGAAGCAAGTTCACCTGAAAAGTAGTATATAATCAACAGCCATTCACATCAGAAATAGTTATTGTTATTATACAATTGATTGATTGTATCTGAAACCTGAAACATCATGTGTATAAACTTGAAGACTACAATAAAATATATATTGCTACTAGTCGGAAAATTAAAATTACTGCTCCTTTAAATCATTGTTGAGTTAACTCACACGCTATTAATATTACAGTTATCTGGACTAATATTACCTAACCTTAGCAAATCCTCGGTTTTCGGGGTTTATAACATATAACTAAATGACAATAGCCTTAACTTTACCCGCCAAATATAACACTCATACGCTACGTGAGCCGCATTCGTTTTAATGCTTAAGAATAAATTTATATTCCAATTATACATCAGTGTTGAATTATTCAAAAGAAAATATATATGCAATAAAGATTATAAATTATTTTTAACATATTATAAATCAATTATATTTTTACTTTATGTTACCAATAATAATTATTAACAATATGAGAACACACAAACGCTCGTACAGATATTGGCAAGAAAATTAATATTTTGAAGGACAACCTATAATTTTTCAGTGTTTAAGCAGTAATTGAAAATAATTATTGTCACAAAATATACAAAAAAAGCTAAATTTTTTTAATTTTCTAAATGTTGAAATTTATTGGAAGCCGAAAATTTTCCATTTCTAAGTATTTTCCCTTTGACACGTACTAAAATCTTTGTGGTATCTTTAAACAAAATAAAAAAGCAAAATGTAAAGAAAAAGGCTTTTAATGTTTTCTTTTTTTTTGTTGCTATTAACTTAAGTACGAAAAGGATTAATTGAAATTGATGAAGCTACCAAGTGCAAGTGACATTTGACTTTTCTTGATTGTCACTTAAGGACATTTTGGTATAAAAGCGAAAAGAACACTCGAAGGAAGGCATTTTCTTTTTATTTATTTTTATTTAGTTTATTTTAAGCTCGTATGTGACCCTCAAGCAAATGCGGTCAAAATATTTGCTTAATTACTTGTAGAACGGCCCGATTTTAGGACTATTTGTATGCGAAAGACATAAGAGTTTGTAATTTCGTAAATGTGTTTCTTTATTCTTTTCGTTTTTTTCTTATTTTTTTCTGTTTTATGAAATAACGAAAGCCATGAAAATGATGTCATTAAGAAGTAAAAAAAGAAACTCAAGTTATAAAAAAAAATGTTCTTTTCATCTATATATTTCAAGAGCAACGATCAATATAAATTTATGTAATGAGTAGGATACAAAGATTACTTCAATATTAAACAACTTATTTATATCTTTTTTAATAACTTTATTTTAATAATAATTTAGTCATTTTCTGTCATTGATAAAGTTTAAGTCAATCTCCCTTTTTCTGTTAAAATATTAATTTATGCACACAATAAAGGATAATAAAGTAATCACAAATGTAAGCGCTTTTAATTGGTAAATTACTGTCCATAAAGGAACAGAAAATATTAAGAATATAATGTAGAAAAAATGATTTTATTAACGGTTTTAAATTTTAATGAAATACGAGTATTTATTAACATAACTGAAAACACTATTTTATGTATACTTTTGTTAAGGACAATAATATATATATGAATGGAATTTTTAAAATTATTTCAAGAGTTTTGAGATCAAAGTAAGATAAATATAACAAGTTTTAAATAAACTAACAGGAAATCCCATTAACATGCAAAGATGTTAGTTTATATGAGCTGGAAAAAAACCTAACTAATCCTTGTGCCAAAAAGAAGACTCCCTCAGGCTTTGAGTCAGACACTCGTGTAAAGATAACATACACGAAACTAAAGCGCATATATCACAAATTTTTCAAAATTCATACTCATAATGCAGTTGAATGAAAATTTGCTGATTTTGCAAAAAAAAATTCAAGTTAATAATATTGAAGAAAATACTTTACTAGTAACCAATAAATTATGCATTTTTGGTTATTGTAGTTTGCAGTTTTTATATTGAAAGCATTTTAATATTTTTTAAATTGAATTTCATAGCATGTGAACTCGTGTGCATAAATTGCAATAAACTGTGAAACAAACGAAATTCTTTTTTATATTCGCTTTAAATATTTTTTCAAGTTAAATTCGATTATTTCCTGCTTTATGGCTAAACGTAATAAAATTCACGAATTTATATTTGATTTTAAAAAATTAGATATATATACACAATTCTTAAAGAGATATGTATTTAAAATTAAATCAACTAATTTTTTATTAAGCATAGAATAAGAACTTTATATTACACATAAGCAGAAAACCTACTAAACTTCAGTATCCTTCGCATTATTATGAATGAAATTTATTTAAGATGCATATGTACTAGTTTCTAATTTCGTTATTCTCTCATAATTTTAAGAACTACATAATTATATACACATCCTTTATAGCCATAGCAAAACAAAACGTCTTAGCGGTGTCCTTCTCTGGATTTAGCTGTCGTTTATTCTGTCGGTTTGGGCACCTACCAAGATAATGCAACGCAACAATATATTGAGAACACTTCAAATCAAGTATTTATTATAAACAAATGTATATAACTGGCTAGATAAAATTACACTGTGATCTCTGAGATCGTTATTTTTTTATAAATATGAATATTACATATTTTTCAAGGAGAAAAGTCACATTGAAAGACTGAATGTGGTCGCCTCTTTTATCTGACGTTTTAATATTTTCTCTCTAAACTAGGTAGACTAATGCAAGAGTAGCGGTTTCGGTAATAACTAAGATAATATTGTCCATACCAAAGTGCTTTATTCTCTGTAGATGATTTCTTGATTTGTTCGGCCAAACTATTTACGCGATCTATCTATAACATTTATTTAATATTCTCTCAGAAGTATATGTATTATATTAATAACATTCCCAGCAAAATGAACCACCATAACTCTTCAACTGTCCACAGTAGTATAACCATTAAAATATCAAATTGAAGCATATTTAATAAAAGCTTGGAATTAATTAGTTCAGTGAAGTATCTATTTGATACTTCTTGGCTACAGCCATGTTCAGAAGGAATTATTTTAATAGTTAATAGAAAAATAGAGGTTTCGAGAAGTAGTGAACTACAACAACAAAAATTCTTTTATATTTATTATTTTAATTAATATAATTTATAATTATATTATTTTAATTAATTGAATTGTTGGCTTACCATACAGCTGCTTTGAGTATTGTCAAAAACCCTTCATTAGTAGCGTTACAATTATTTCTTATATTTGATAATTCGTAAATAATTTTCTTCTGAGACTGCAAGTACCAGGAGTCGAAGTCATGCCCTGCTAAATATGAAGCTCAGAGTCAGCATTCATTAGCCAACTGACCCAAAGTTAATAGAAAAATGTTACGGTATATGTAGTCATTAAAAATTATGCTGATATTTTTCTCAAATAATAGCTAAATGATACATCAGTTCTGAAATAAATATTTATGTTAAATGTATAGCAGTAATTAAGAATTATGAAATCTTCAATTAAGAGTTGCTCCGATATATTAACATTGAAATCAAATTAATTTAAAAAAAAAAACACAAAACTAAAAGTTTCCCGTAAATGTTTTTATTGTTTCAATGCTTCTTTGTGATGGATTCCCTCACAATTCCTCTATCTTACCATCATCAATTTCATATTTTCGGTTTATTCAGCTTTTGATTTCTAACTCCTCCAAATCCTAGTGAACAATGAAGCACTTCATCATTATTGTTGTGGAAAATGTAAGTTGATGGCTGTTAAGCTGCAAGAGAGAATATTTCTTCAATTTCTTCTGGGAAGAAGCAATGAATGAAAGTTTTTAGTAAGTGAAAATTATTATCGTCACGAGTGCAATTGTGTGGAATAAAGTTATTGAATTTCAACAGAAACAATTTATGAAACAATAAAATGAACAGACAAATAAAACTGAAACAATAATGTTGCAATTCGTTTATGGAAAAAAATGAAAAAAGAAATATTAATTAAATTAATTATTAAAGCAAATGTTTGACTTTTGATTAATCAGTTTTAGTTTAAGATAGACTTAATTAAATTCTTGTGTACTCGAAAAACAAACAACGACCCCACGAAGGGAATGGGCAGGAACTTTTAAGTCAAATAATTATGCAGCAAAACACGAAAATTTTGTTTATTTAAGCGATTTTTGCGTGAATTTTAAAATTTTATGAAATTTCCATCGCAGGATAATTCAAAATATTAGAAAGTCACGTTCTTCATACTACGACGCGACAGTCACTACAGTAATTTAATATGTGCATACATTTGCCTCCCCGCAGGAGGCGCAAATCAAGCATCTGTAATTAATTCAGCAACTTCGGCAGTTCAGTTCTGGAAGTGTTTATTTAATTTTCGGAATTATTTGAGCCTCGCACCGTTTGTAGGCGAAGCGATTTGATGATTTCAGTTAGTAAAAGTACAAAATATTATCTAAAACATTTTGCTTTTATTATTTTTGGGTGTCTTAGAAGTTTGACACTTAACTTATCAAAAATGCTAATTAAGCCAACGGCAATTCGATAGTAAAGTGATTATTAATGCAATTTTTGGTTAAGATAAAAGTGATGAAAGTTTTCCACTATTTCGTTTTGAAAATGAAAATTATTCCAAATATATTTATATTACAAATAAAAAGAATTATGAGCATAATATTTTTTTATCAAATATATTGTAACGACATGGATACGTCCTTTGACTTTGCTGAGGTATTACTCCAGGTCGTTGCAATAAACTTGTTTTATTGACTAGTTCGAGAGATAGTAAAAGGCCAGGGAGAAAGTAAGGACGTTGTTTATTTAATATCTAAAAAAAAAATATCTAAAAAAAAGGAATTCTAGTCTATGTTGTTATAATTCTAAGCTGTTACAATAGGTTGTAGCCAATGGCATCAAAAAGCCGGAACGTTATATACCATAATAATACATCAAAATACCGTGCGGCATTATAAACTATTACAATACAATGATCCTAGCCTGTGGTATGCCGGTGGCGTTATAAATTATTATATATTATTATTATTTAAATATATTTTTTTATTTATTGTAATTATATATCCATATATTATATATCCAGACTGATTTATAAGTTCGAGTTTCAGAATGAAATTGAAACATATTACTATGACCATTTACTTAATTTTTAACAAAGGAAATATTGAAGTATTTTTAAAAGGTGAGATATATTTTAAGAAAACAGCATTTTAACGAAGAATCATCATTCGTATGTATGTCTATATTACAGCCTTCACAAGAATGATAAGATATTCTGAAAGAATTACTTGCTGTCTCCTAACAAACAATAGAGATGAAGACTTTTTAAGAGCATAAAATCTGCCTTTACTTCTTATACTATTGAATTACAATAATAATTAATACATGATTCCCTAAAATTAAGAACAATGTTATCTGTTGACTCTAAGCAAAAGTTTATACATTTATTTTGCCAACATATGCACTATCTTATCTTATCAAGTAACCAAGATCAAAAAGATCGAAGTCATTCAATATTGTATGTCAACGGTTTTTTTCGATTATCGTGATTTCCTGCATCGTGAGTGCCTTCCACCGGTGCAAACGGCTAACAGGGAACTGTATTTGAGCATTATGCAATGTTGATGTAAAGCTATTCACAAAAAATCATTATTATGAGGAGATAGTTCCAGTTTTTGCAACACGACAATATATCACCCTACTCAAACATTATATTGCCCTGAGCTCAAAGTATTCCCCGCAGGGATATAACATAGTTAAGACAGAATTAGGACAGTTTCACAACTGTTTTTAGTATTGAACAAAACTATGGGATAAGTATATTATATCGGGAAGAGTGTACTTTGAAGGCGTAAAATAGATTTATAAGGAATAAATAAGTTATAAACAAATTCACGTTATTTTTTTTATCATAGTATTAGTACAAACAGATGTGACTTCTTTTTTCGTTTCTAAAAATGTTTTTCTAATTTGTTATTCTGTAAGAACTATACACTTTAACAAGCTCTAGCAAAAATTAAGTAATTCCTTTAAATATTAAAATTAACAAAAAAAATTTGACAGCTGCTGTCAGATCTGCCGGATTGTGCTCAAAAATCCCAAAAAATAACTAACAAAAAATATAAGTTGAGCTTTGTTGAATAATTATTAACTGTCTTTCCAACTTGATGGTATGTAGAACGCCAACAGCTACGTCCTCCTTTGTTGTGCAACAAGGATTAGGAAGTGAAAGGACTACTAATTATTCTCATAAATATGCAACAAATTTGTGTTGTCATTTTTGTTGCGAAAATTAAGTCAAACATAAGTGAACAATAAAATTTCCATATTTTCAACTGAATTATTTAACAAAATTTCTGCAAAGTCTAATTTGTAGTTATGTAAACATCAATGTTGACAAGATTTAATAAAAAATTTTTAATAAATAAATATTTAAACAAAACAATCAACATTAAAAAATGTATAATTTTTGAATTTTTTCTACACTACCTAGAAATATTTATTTAATTAATAAATTATAAAATATTAAAACAAATAAATTACTAAGGTATTATATCACTATCAGCATTATTGAAATCGGTTTTTAGAAGCTTTGAATTTCTTTTCAGTTGACAAAAATACAGCACATTAATAATCATTAATAAATTATCAATTACTGTCAATTAATTAAATAGAGTTTATATCCTTTTGACAAACAATTTCGTTTAATTATAATATTGTGACAATTATGGCTACTTACTGCACATAAATGTTTTATTTCCTTTATAATGAGTATAAAAATTAATGACAATAAATTGACTACCGCCCTGAGCGACTCCCTTCAGTTAAATTGAAATTCCTTAACAAGGATTTATACTTAATCGTCTCATAAATATTTTGGTTTATTAAAAAATTTATGAGACTTAACGAGCATGAATTCGTGTGCTCCTGCAACGACTCACGTCAAACTATGGGAACCACATGAAGGTTGAAATTTTGATTTTTTCATTTTTATTCCTTGCCGGAGAGTAATTAATTTCTGGAAAACATGTAAAAGCGTTTTTGAGAAGCGACTGGGTGGAACACGAGGATAAAATAATTTTAATTAATTTTTATTTAGGCTAAATTAACAGCATAAAATGCAGTTAAGACTTCAGAGTACATGTCGAATATATAAAATGGTTATCATTGATGGTTAGCTTAACTTTATATACCTAAATGAGAGTATCAGATTTTTGAAAAATCTATATACATATATGCTCGAGTACTTAGTAAAGAAGATTTAGGATTTTAAAATTCTTTATTTTAATGAAACCAACACTTACACGTGTTGATAAGATAGATTCTTCAATGAAAGACTGTAAACTTTTCATGACACTTACCAAATAAAAGTGAAGTTACTGCATATATAAGAATATGCTTATATATCCCTTAAAAGAGTTGATTTTAAAAAATTAATTACGGTTAAGTTAGAGTATATCGCAGTCATTATGTTGTTTACCATGTTATTATCACATTAAGTACAATTCAGTCTGTTATTGGAGATTTTTATTTTAAACCTTTGAGGTCCACAATTTCTGAAACTGAATAACTGACTTCACTTAAATCTATTGTCAAATGCTACTGCTCGGAAAATCAAAAATGGGCTAAATACAGAATATGTATTCCAAAAATATTGAATATCTACAGTTCAATTAAGAACGGTTGTTGACAAAATTGATCTGATATTGTTACAGTGCTTCTCCAAGTTGGAAGATAATACCCTCTAAGTTCTTATTCTGTTCAACAAAGCGATATCTTGTTCCAGCAAAGTGAATTAATCTCAGTTGAAGTTAAGAGTCACAGAAAAATAGCAAACATCTACTTCATCCGTAGTTTTTCGGATTAAGGGGGCTGGAATCCTCCTCCTCTCCTTCTCTCGCACCCGAAATGAAAATTAAAATTGGGATTTATACATAACATTTTTTACAAGATAATATTTTTTTTGAATAGCTGAAGCTATCTGAAAGGTCCACCCAAAAGAAATTTCTAAATACTGATCTGTTCAACAGATATTGCTCTTTTTATTCAAACAATGGTATAGT
>NC_051847.1:21356445-21363902 GCF_002237135.1 Teleopsis dalmanni | reverse complement strand
CCAAGAATTACGAAAACGTGAATCCTGAAACTTGACGCCAGGTTGATAGCCAGCACTCTTAGAATAACCTTTGATAACCACACAATGCAGACCAGCATAACTGCACAAACGTTTAAATAGCACATGATAACTCTCTGTGCCATATTTAATTCCTCTTAAAAGACCCATAGGCGTGTCACCACGTAAATCATCGTCAAAGTGCATAGCATTTAAATTTTTGACCGTTATCCATCGGAAAATGGTGCGTGCTTTTTCAATATCTGTTGTACAACGACCCACCAACATACGCACTAAGTCAGTAAAAGTTTTCTGATCTTCTTGCGCAACCTACAAATTAATAATAATTAATAATTTAATGTAATAACAGTAACTATTCAATAAATCACTTACGGATATGGCTATGCGATCGACATCTTCGAACTCTATAGGATCCGTATATATTTGGAATTTGCTAACTGCTGGTGGTCCTGGTTCTGGTGCTAACATTGGATATTCTAGAGGTATTGTGCCTTCAGTGAATTCATCATCAAGAAATATGCTTTCATTTTGCATGTACTCCGATCGACGTGCACTTATTAATTCCAACATTTCACTTGACTGGCGATCGACTAGAGCTGCAGTCTCATAACGTTCATGTTCGAGCATTTTACGTGTAATACTCTCCTTCTTTTTACTACGCCGTAATGTCATATTTTTTTCCAAATCCTCCTTTTGTTGTTCATGACGAAGTGTCAGTATATTTTGTTCATCGCGATTACGTCTTGAAGTAGCCAATTCTTTTTCAAATTTATGAGTTAGACGTTGTAGTTCACGTTCCCATTCATCTTGGAATTCAGTTTGAATTTTCCGATCCTCCTCTTCGCGTTTACGTGCAAATTTTCTATATAAATCGTCTTCTTCTTTACGATGTTTCATCTCCAAACGTGCTTGTTCCTCTCTTGCCTAAAAAATTCCGAAAAAAGTTTTTGTATTATTGACTGGATAAAAAGATGGTTTAAAATTGCAACAAAACAACTGTTGCAAATTGCAACATCTCACATGAGATGGCAAAACAGCTGCTTTTTTCCTTTTTTGTTTCGTTGCAAGCATATATACATGGATTTAGGTATAGCAAGATTGCAAGCAATTGCACGAAACTTTGCGCGTGTATTTTGTTGTTACTAATTGCATACGCGTACAATCTGTGCATTTCATGCACCTTGCAATGAGTTTGCAAGAGATAGTGAATACTCCTATGGATTTAGGATTTAGCAAGCAATTACAAAAAACTTTGTGTGTGTATTTTATTATTGTCCATTTCGTGCACCTTACAATGACTTTGCAATACAGAGGGAGAAGAAATTTTCAACAGACACTCTATATGATTAGTTCACTTTTGGAAAAGTTTACATTATATTTTAAAATGTTATTGACTTATAGTTTATGTTTAAATTGTTATACAGTCTTTCATAAATATTACGGTTTAATAGAAAATACATAATTGGTTTATTATTTTCTTATAAGTATTTTAAGCATCTCATTAAAGTTTTTATTTGCAATGGTGTGCTAACTTGACTAATTATTATTGTATGTTATGCTTAAGTGAACTAAGTAAATACTGTAATTTTTGCTTTGTTTGTATTGAATTTGTTATATTTGAAATTATTGTAGAGCAAATAGTTTAGCTGCATTTTAGATAACAAACATCTCTGATAATTGCATGCTTTCAGCTATGGAATACTGTACATTTGCTGACGCATGTCATGAATTTGAAATGGTCTATGGGCACAGACATAGGCCATGCAATATTTGCTTCTTTATAAGATTACATTTATTTTTTTTTCAAAAAATTTATTTGTTTAATATTTTATTACTAATTTGTTGAAATTAATTTTCTCATTGATGAACTCTTGCTGTGTTTTATCTGCACTGTGTATTTCGATGTTATCAATTAAACGTTTAATTAATAAATTTTTATATATGATAGTACATGAACACGATAGTATGACATGGTCTTTGAATATTTAATTATTCTGCATTTATACTAAATATATTATTTGAACATTGCACTGATGGACTAGCAAAATTCATTAAAACAAAATATCTTTTCATACGAGTTGATGCCACAATTACAAGATATTCGTTCATTTTTAATTGCAGATATTAATTAATTATTGCTTTTCTCATCGCGTGCTTAAATTTTTTTTTCTAAATTACACATTCGTTCATTTTTTCAGTGCCAAGTTCATTGAGTTTTTTAAATAATACAAATTTAAAAAAAAAAAGATATTTACTATTTAATTCGAATTTGCTTACGAAGTGTTTGTTTCCGTAAATTTTTACTCTAATAGTTCAAAAGCCTTTCAATGCTGGAACGGTACGTGCTATCTAAACACCGACTGTTAACGCCCACGTCTATTATTTCACAGCCACAAAATTGTAATAAGAGTTTTTGTGAGAAAAAGACGCAATCGGAAATGAATCTGAAAGTGCAAAACTCGAACATTTTGAACTTTTTCCATTTTTGGTACCGCACAGGCAGCAATTTTAAAATTATAGCAAATGAAACTGAAAGTTTTCATTTGTTAGTTATTTGCAAACATAATCATAATCGACTTTGGAAAATTTGAATATCGATATATTCACATATAGCGTAGCGTGATAAGATAAATTTTGAAAATATCTTATTTCAACTATGAAACAATAGCATCTGTATTAAAAACCATCCTTAATTTTTATTAGAAAAATATACCTTAGTTACTAGAAATATTGGTAAGATATGTAGTTTTGAAAAGGTAAGGGTTTCTATAACATTTGTACTCCTATTTCAAGGGTTCCATTTGAACCATTTTAATTGCTTTGACAATTGTATGGGCTTTTCAGAAAAACCTTTTCAAGAAGAAGAATTTTTAAAAATTCGATCTCACTTAATCTTATTAGTTTCCTAGCTCTATATGTATAAAAACGCGGCCAGATTTATTTAATTGAAGCGCAATCAAACTGTCACATAATTTCTGCTTTTTTGAGAAGGGTATATTAAAGACTAACAGATACTGATTAATGTGTAGATCCCTAGAGAATAATTGATATAGTTCATAATTGCTCATCTGTGTATCAATTTATCTGCTAAACAACAGAATGACAAATACGTTGTTATGCCTGCCTACTGATCTTCTTCAGATATGCATTACAGGAAAATACAACTTTTGATTTAATTTGAAACATATAAGGTGGTTTGAAGCTATTCCTTACGAAACATAAATCAATCTTTCTATCAGTAAATAAGTGTCAATATTCGGCTTAAATGCACTTGCAAGATTTAGTATTTCACGCAATACTTTAGGAGTAAAATTCGAGAGAAGAAACAAACTCATGAAAAAGGGATTTATAATATATTTGTTATAAGCTAATGAAGACAATTGAAAAATAAATATTTTAAATATTTTTTTTAGATTAGTTAGGCTAATTTGATATGATTTTAGTATAATGAAAACAAAACTTTTATTATAGAATTTTTAATCACATTAACAATTCATAATAGGAACATGAGAGTACTCAAGGCTGCTCCACCAATGAAGACTAATGCTACCGTTTGAAAACACATGAACGTGGCTAAGGGGGGCTTATGCATTTTTTACACTTACACTTTTTTACACTTATACGAAAATATTTCGTCCTAAGAGTGTGAACGCAGGATGTTTAAGAATGCCTATATGGTAATGACCGCGCTACCGAAAAGTGATTAAGCAAGGTATGAACATATGTAAGTGCAGTTATTGAAATCAGAAGAATTATTTTAGGTAATGATCTTTTAATTTACTTATTTATTTTTATTTTTTTGTAATAAAAAGCATAAAAATAAATATTAAACGGAATTTTCTTTACTATTTCAATATTTTACTATTAGAAATCTTTTTATGCTAATCAGTTTTATGAAAGAAATTTATAAATTACCACCCCCATTGCCTGCTCCGCAACTTGGCTAGTCCACTGTCTTGTACTGATATATAATTTGTTAGAATCATTATTGTAATGCTTCTAAACTCATTCTTTGCAAGATTATAAGCCTTTCATTGCTTATAGGCAGTGTTAATACCAAAACTACATCAATCACAGATTTTTAAATATGTCAACATAGAGTAAAATAATTTTAAAATGTAGTGAGAGATAATGATAATTATTAGATTTCGTTGTCTTGCCAAAAATCTACTTGACCACAGCAGCGATGACAGAATTAAATTATCAAATAAGTATTTCTGTCAATTTAAAGTTTGAACTTCTTAAATAAATTTAGTTGTTTTGTCAATGAATTTGGCAAAAAAGTGCACAAATTATTCCTCTCAATTCCGCCAATTAATTTCATATAATAATAAAAACGTGTTATGTGTAAAAAAAAAGCCACACGCAAGCATCTCAGAAATGCATTGCTATGCATTGCTGGCAGTATTAAAGACTTCTGCAGCATTTCGAGATACTTTCACTCTGCCGCATAATTTAGCAACGCAGTTTATATCGTTCAGCAGCTCAAATGCATAGCTCAAATGCAGAGCCTGCAACAGCCGGAAAAACAAGTGTCTACGTTGTGGTTATATTGGAAATTGCGATGCAATTGTTTAATTTCAGTTGCATTAAATTTAAATAAAAACTAAAAATACAATAACAAATTTGGCCGAAAGCTACTTTTGCAACATGTTGCATTTAGTTGTTACTTTTTTACCATTGTTTATACTCGTAAACACGTTCATACGAATCGTTAGTGTAATTGTCTGTGATATAGTCGGTGACTATGTCTTTTACGGCTTCCGTATTTGGTCATTTTAATGTACATTTACTATGCAATCTTTATGTGCTTTTGCTTATGGATCTATTGTCCCGTCATATAAAATTGTGTATTTCAAATTATTATATGATTTTGAAATTTATCATTTCACTGGTATAATTTTAAATAATAAAAATTATGTTTTACTAGGAAGTAATTATTATCTAAATCAAAGTAGTTCTACTGCAGTTTTATGATTGGATTTGTGCAATCACCTAAGGTTCATTTTTTAAGTCTACAAATTTTTATAACACATTGACTAATAAGTCCGTTAGACGATACATTGGCAGCAAATAGAAGAAGCTTTCAAATGATACCTGCCAAAATTACAACATATTTAATATACGTTTAACATATTTAATAAACGTCATGTGGATACATTAGTTTTATTCACGTTACTTTTTATATTTTCAGAGCAATTTCATATCTTGATTTGTCATTGCTTTTGAACGGAAAAAAATTCGTGAGAGCAAAAGTTGGGTTTGATAAATGATATCCGGATTCTGCCTTATCGAGAGAACTAATAGAATGTGAGAAAATAATAGAAACGTACCCATACAAATACCAAAGATGCCGAACGCGTTGGTTCCCAAACTGTAGCTCTACCATCCATCTGTTCTCTTGTGCTTCTACGTACACAAACCTTAGTCCAATTGACCATTGGACACACCCTCTTCAAGTGGTTAGGTTTCTTTGTCTGTACCCTCACATTTTAATCCCACACATCCTTTATCTTTCCCTCTTCCCTTTTCCCTCACCCTTATCCCAGACACCACCAATTCACAACCCAACCCATGTATTCGTCTTGTAATCCTTAGATGTTATCTGCTTTCAGATCCCTGCGGGTTACAACAACAACAAGAACAACGTGTTGGTTGCCTAAGAGCGGTGGTGACTCCGGAAAACATTGAGAAAGTCCCAAAATGCATTTTAACTTCACAACTCATTAAATTAAGTTGTAGAAGATAGTTAGCTGGCCCCTTGAAGATTTAAAAAGAATATTTTACATCAAATTTGTCTATGAGAAAGCTCTTTTCGAAGTGGGTAAAGCATTTGTTGACAATTAAACAAAAACAACAACGTTTCGATAATTCTGAGAGGTAGTTGACTGTTAAAGCGAGATAAAAAGAACTTTTTGTGTCGGTATGTAATAATGGACAAAATTTGAGATAAAAATAACTTTTTGTGTAGGTATGTAATAATGGACAAAATTTGAATCTACCATATCACTCCAAAGTCGAATCGGCGGTCAGCTAAGTGCACAGCAACTTGCGAACCTCGCTCAAAACGGTAAAAAACATTATGACATCCATTGTGAATCGATTACCTTAAAAATTACCAGACCATCGACAGCGATTGCTATATGGAAGAAATCGGGCAACAACGGCTCCATATGGAGAAACATAAAGTCCTCTTTCACAAAGACAATACGTCATATCACAAGTCATTGGCATCATGATTAAATGCCACTAATTATACCTTGAATTGCTTCCGCACCTATGGCAATTGCCATATTTGACTCTCAACCATTATTTTCCTCGATAGCGAACTGATACGCTTCCAACTTGAATATATCTCTTTGAGAAGATATGTATTTTCAATACGAAACTTTTGTTAGCAATTTTTTGTTGTCTTGTAAAAAACGTAGTTTTTTTTTATTGCACACTAGACTATCTCATGTAAGTGTTTTATTAATTGATGTCAGAGATGATGCTGTTGATGGTGGTGAAAGCAGGTAATCACTGATGCTAATCGCATTAATTGAAAACGTTTATGTACTAGCATTTTAATAGATAAAATAGACAACTGTATTATATACGTATTATACTTATATATTTTTACAAGCACTCATTAACATGCAATCGTTCATTCACTAAATAATAAATTTTGAAAAATACAATTAAGTCAATCTATTTTATGTACTTCGTAATTGAAGTGCAGTATTTTAATCTGAAATTACAGTTAATAATAAATTATTATTGGATCACAATTTTGAATCACATTTGTTTTAGTAATAAAATTAGATACTGTGCTACTTTTTCTGACTAAGTTTGTTAACAAAACTTATCAATTCACATATTGAAAACAATACTTATAAACGGAATAATACTTATTCTGTTGCTGGAATAAATCATAATTGAAGAAATTAATAAAAATATATACTCGCATGAAGGTTATATATTTATTTTTTTGAGTAAATATTAAAAGTATGTTTTTTGTACTAGAAATACCTAAGGCATGTTAGAACTAAATACAGCCAAAATAATCACTATTACTATATCTAATAGAACAATGACACTCAAGAACAATGGAAACAAAAATGATTTATTTCGAAGAGATAACTGCATGTAGCTATCAGTGTCGATTCTAAAAATATAATCATTATTAAGTAATAATTGTCTAAAAACGTTTTTATTAAAAACTAATAATTAATACTTGGTGTATGTAAAAATTACTTAAGTTCTCTAGTTTTTTTTTTATAATATATTAATTTTTTAATTATTTAATATCGTGGCTATCCTAAAATAATCAAATTTTTTAAATATTTTCGATTATAATATTCTTCAGTATTTATAAATATTTTCATATTTCAAATTGTGTAAAATAATTTTTTTTAATATTATTTCAGTATTGTTTAATTGTTTAAATTATAAATATT
>NC_051847.1:21346155-21356345 GCF_002237135.1 Teleopsis dalmanni | reverse complement strand
TGTTATTGTGCCTGTATGATATACACCTGATTCAATAAACAAAACTCTGGTCTGGTATAAATATGATATGGTGATTGTTGCATCGTCACGCCCAACAAAAAATATCCATACGCCCGCCTGATTGACTGCTCGCCCAACAACTAAACTTGAACCGGCCTTGATTTGTACACCTGAACCATCACTATAAAACGCCCTAAATTGGATATATGAACTCGTAACAATCACAATCACAAACACATGATGTGCTTTCGTTCAATCGTACCCGCTGCTGAATTTACAAATATGTGAACCAACTACGTACCATAAATAAAATAATAAAAATTCCTAAACCACATCTGGGTCATATTTATATATAATTGACCAATATATATGTATATATGTATATATATATACATATGCATTGCTATTAAAAATGTGTTAAATATGCAATAACAACGATTATAATTGCCACCAACTCGACGAACCAACAAACCAAACAACTAAATTAAATCCACCAAAAATGCAGTATAAAGCCACTGTGTCTGTCGATGATTCCCAAGGCCCCGAACGGTAAAATACTACTTTTTCCTTACACTTAGTTTATCTTAAAGAAGCTCATTTAATTACCATTTAACTTTATTATTAGACTTACATAAATTTATGTTTAACTTTTTAGTTAGTTCTTTTTATAAATATATAAGAAAAATCTTGAACATATTTTGCATCCTAATTGTTATTATCCTACCCAGAGCAATCGCTGTATCCACTCAGAAATTCTACACTGTACAAATAAAAAGTAATATAAAAGTATTTAACATTTTGCGAATAAATTAAACTGTAGAGCAAACTTTGATAATTAAACTTCTAAAATTCTACAATAATTGAATATGCGAATTTTTTAAAATGAACAAAATATAAAATATTGATAGTGCTTTGCCTTTGCCATTAAGTCACTATACTATGTTTAAACTTAATCTTTAAAAATAGTTTCAATTTAAATTTTAAAAGTATATTTTTTTTGGATACATCACATTTTATATACTTTACTTTACCTAAATCTGTTTTAAGCTACTTACTACTTTACTTATTGTATTTTGTGGTTTACATATGATTATTACAATATTGTTTTGCTAATTATGAAGTTAATTCATAACAATTTTATCTTAAAGCTTTTTATATATTTATTTTAAGTCTGTGTACAAGATTTTCAGGATTTCTTAATTTTGGCATAAGAAAATACTGTAAAAAAAACAAACATAAATTTATCTTTGCTGTTATGAAGGACTTGCCCATATATTTATTAAGGCAGAGTTTTATGTAATTTTGTACAAACATCTTAAAAATTGTTCATTTTACCTTACAACAATTCATTTCGTGTTTTTAAAGTTTACTGCAAAAAGTTTGTCATCATCTTATTTGCTTGTGTGTAATGTAATTCCTTCTGCATCCATAACCTTTTCTTAGGGGGAAATGGTTTTTCCTCTGTGTTACTTAACTTGATTACTTTAACCAACGGCGATATTAGTTTCAAAACTCATATCATAGCAAATTAATATAATAACACATATAAAACACAAACTTTTGGAACATCATCTATGCATTCTATTATTACTTAAATGTGTAAATTAGTTAGTTCAGTGTTTAACAAACAATTGACATAAAAATAAAAATAAAAAACAAATAAGTACATTCAATTTTTAACATTTTATGGTTTAATAATTAAAAAAATTAACGTCTTTGTAGAATATACTCATGTGTAAATGTTTAAAAAAAAATACATTATACATACATAATAATAAATAGTTTATACAGTGCCTTTGCCCGTATTTATTGCCAATACCAATTTATAATAGTATTTAAAAATTAATTTTTAGTTTGGTGGCAACTTTTTTCACCATTACCAATCGGATTGTATGCAAAAACCTTAAGCAAAGTTTTAATTGTCATCTAAATTTAAGCATATACCAAACAAAAAAAAATATTTACATCATTATATTAATATTTGCACAAATTAATTATTTTAATCAATTAATTTATTATTAGTACCATTTTAATATCATCGGACTTGGATTCAACTTTACAAATTATTTCCGAAATGTTGAAATATTTTGAAGAGGTACGTAAATTCAAATTTTTAATTGTTAATTAAAACTGTTTTAATTGTTCACAAAATTGTTTATTTAATTAATTTACACATTATCTCTTTTATTTCTAAATAGCGAGATGATGAAGTTGATGTCAGAGTTCTTATTCATCAAAGTCTTGCTGGTTGTGTCATTGGCAAAGGTGGCCAAAAAATTAAGGAAATTCGCGATGTAAGTAATAGAATTGTAATTCTTTTTATGCAATTTTTAGTTTCAATATATCGGTTAAGAGTTGCAAACAACATTTAAACTACATTAAGACTGAAAAGAAGAATTTGTCGTTAATGCCAAAAAATATACACTAAGAATTGTAATTCTTCTTATGTCGTTTTTGAGCTTAAATCTTCTTGTTTATATTGTATTTGATAGCATTTAGAACATTCAATTTTTTAATTTAATATTAATCTTACCAGCTAAGACCAATGTCTTGTTGTTTATTTACATCACTTAATCGAAATATTAAAACTATTTTTTTTTTAATATCTATATTAAGATGTCATAATATTGTTTTTTAAATAAGCACAGCAGTTTTGGTGTACGAATAAAAATTAGTAAAATCACCATATATACTATTTTAACTTATTGAAATCGAAAATGAAATTAAAAATATCTTTTAAGTTTAGAAAAAAATTAGTATGTTTACATACATATATAACGTATTACTAATATAACGTAATTACGTATATAATTTAAATTATGTACATTATCTACAGTAGATAGTTAAATGTGAAGGAACTAAATAAATGATGTTATTTTTTAGTGAGGTGTCGAAATGTAATGAACTACAACAACAAACAATTTTTTTTATATTATATTTTAATTAATTAAATTTTTGGCTAACCATACAGTTGTTTCGAGTATTGCCAAATACTCATCAACACTGGTTTTAGAATTATTTCTTATATTTAATTTTTTAAAAATAATTTTTTTAAACTGCAAGTACCAAGAGTTGATTTCGTACCCTGCCAAATTTGAAGCTAAGAGTCAGCGTTCATTAGCCAAGTGATCTAAAGTCGCACTTAACTTATAAGTAGTTAAATTTCTGTTAATTTGCTATGAAAGTTTATTAACAAATTACTTGCTGTGTTGCGATATTATTAGATTTTTATATGACAATAAATTTTTGTAGGTTCTTTTATTTTATCTAATGTTTATTATATATTGAAGTTTAGAATTTTTTAATTCTATTCTACTTACAAACTTAATTATTTGTGAATTTTTTAAAATACTAAATGAATTTTTTCTTTATTTTAAATAATTATCATGTTATAAAAATGTGATTGATTTCTTTTCTGCTACAAATAAAAAAATTAAGTTTTATTTTGTGCATGTAATATGTGCACTTCCTATTGAAGAACACAAATAATTCAAATTCAGTCGCAAAATTGTGGTCAACTGTATGATAAAATTGTGAACTGTAAGCATAAATTTTGTAAAGCCTGGTGCTTGTTTCGTGCTCATGGCTAGTTCCTTACTTAATGATATTATGAATTTTGTCATTATTGCCACCCAGTTGTTTGTAACCTGTAACCTGTTACCTGTCAACTTCCAAACTGTCCGATAGAGTCTCTACAAGAATATGCATATGCCCTTTTTACCTTGCGGTATTTTCACATATCAAATGTGTCTGTTGATGACAGCCATCCATGCACAAGTGTGGATAAATGTAAAGTTGTTGTTTTTCGCCTAACGGATATGTGTACTGAGCATACGTTGTCTGTCGTCTATCTTTTGCATTTTTTTTTTATTTATTTGTTTTCACATACGTTATTTTATTATACGCATCGTTGAGCATTTATAATATCTGTTTTTATATATCACGCATATACCATATACCATTATATATTAGCGAGAAATATACATTGTTATGAAATAGGGAAGAATTTAATTAATAGGATATAAGTACATAAAATCACCGTGTGCTGTACGATAGTTGTTAGTGCTAATTGCGCAATGTTCTTATTGTACTTTAAAATTTAAAATTTTGTAATAATAGTTCACAGTTTCTGTCAATACTAAAATACTATTTACTAAAATCTATTCAATACTAAAATCTATTAAATCGCTAGATAGATTTTATGGAATAGCTTTTAATTTAATGCAGGATTGTGTTTTCCACTTATATTTTTGTTGTAATAGAACTGTTATTTTGTGTTGAAAAATGCATGCTGACAAAACTTATATTAACACGGAAAATGTGTGTCCTAAATAATCATTTCATGCTAAATTCTTCACGCCATATTTGTTATAATTACAAAAATGTCATTTCACAATAGTAAAAATAAAATTGTAATTTTTATTAGCAGTAGCTGCATGAAAACATGTTCCATTCATATAGATTATATTTTGAACATGTAAATTTTAATAAAATAATATATTTAACTGTGGTAGGGTGTTGAAAATTCATATAAACTTAAACTTACAATACAACTATAATACATCACTATAGTAAATACAGTCATTATCTACATATCCACAATTTTAATAAGAAATGTATTGGTTAAAACGCTGATATAATTATTTGTTTAAGTATATTTATTAGTTTATAGCACTATATGTTGACATTAATCATTTTAAATATAATGAGAGATTAATAATACTCAAGGGATAGAAATCTATTAATATTATTTATGTAGTCATTACATATTACATTTACATATTGGCTATATCAATAGTCAAAAACAATTATGTGAACATTAATAATTGATAAGCACCAACATGAGCTAGGAGTAATAAATTATGTTTAGAATAAGAATGAATGTTTTGGTGTATCAACAGATACATTTTGTAGCAGGTCACTTTTAATGTAGACTTAATTTTTATAATGCTAGACTTGCGTCTAGATATAGTGAACTCTTGAAAGGCCTGCGTTCGCACTATCACTATATCAAGGTTGATAACTATTTGTTCAAAAAATCATTTTAAAAAATGCTATACTCACGTCTAGATATAGTGAACTCTTGAAAGGCCTGCGTTCGCACTATCACTATATTAAGGTTGATATTTATTTGTTAAAAAAATCATTGTATATGCTTAAAATACACATATATATAATTAAATGCAAGAGATCATTAGAAAAAATTTTTAGATAAGAATCTATACATATATGTATGTTTATTGAAAGAGTTTACGAATAGTTTTCTTTTTGGGTACAGAAAATAACTATTGAACCACTTTTGCGTATAGTTTACTCAGTGCTCACATACGAGCACTATTAGACTAGATAACTAGATAATCAGTTGTATCCACGGCATTATTTTGCTGCTTTCAGCAGAAAATTGAACGCAAAATTCTGTTTGGAGTTGATTTCAAAATTTTGTTAACTATTTGGCGTATTCCATGTAAAAAATTAGGTGTTCACTATATCGCGCTGTCCGATATACCCAAACACGACTGTATATTTATAAAATTGATATGAAAATAGTTAATATTATGTATTTCAGTAATCACACGTATCTATATTTATATTCGATAACTCTTTACATGGTATTTAAGTTCAAGAAATACTCATAATATAAGACATGGTCACATTATCTTGCACATAATAACATATGTAGCCAAGTTTCCTTTTTATTCATTTTTATTGTAAAGAAAACTTCATAAACAAAATTCTTCAGCTTTTATAGAAATAGTGAAAATATTGTAAATATTGAGAAATAACTATTTTGCTGCTTTTTATGCCATCGTAACTCCAACACACGCTATATGTTGAAAGTATTATGTATCTTTATATAAATATACCTGATTAAGTAGCACTCCATTGTGCTTGATTTGGTTGCAAGTAATTGATTTAAATCATACATATAAAAAAAAAATTGCAATGTGTGCACATTTATTTTCTGAAATTTATTTGAACTGTGTAACTGTGTAACTGTGATGTAACAAAGCAGAAAAAATTGTTATTGAAGTGCGTCTGTTGCACTCAGGCATATGTAATGCTTTGTAGAAGCACTACAAAGGTTTATGGTATATGTTACATAAATGCATGTAAGTGTTTAATTTGATTATATATTTATTCCAATCATATTTACTGTAGCTGAAGGACTTTCATATCACAAATAAAATGTATAAACTTAACAAACTTAAAAAAAATTAAGTTTCTCAATTTTTCTTTTGTTTTTTGTTTGTTTAATATTAATGCAAATTTTAATTAATACTTTTACATAAAAATGAAATTGGATTGTAGTTAATCTGATGCTAAAAAATAATTTTTTTTCCAGTTACTATAAGTAAAGTTTATATTCAATGCAATCATAACACAACCGCTGATTTTAAAATATATAAAAAAAAATGTTTTTATAAATAACTAGGATTATTGTTTCAATGATTCACATATTGTATATAGATTTTTAAAATTGGAACTTGAACTCATACGTAGTTTCGTTTTTAAATATACCAAGTGACTCTGGTTCGCAGTGTCGTACCCAGGGTTGGAGGTTTTACTAGAAAATGTGCATTATTTGTAGGTTAATATATCTACAAGATCCATCCTTGAGATAGATCGAGAAGTGATCTATCTCGTAATATTTCTTTGTGCCACTATTTGTCTTTTCAATTTTTCCAATATTCGATTATAAAAATTCACTTTAATAGTACTCAAGCTTTTGTAACAAGCTTTTGTAATTTTACAAGTTAATGAAATAATAAAATTGTCATTTTAAAATTTTAGTTATAAAAAAATTGTTATTGACGTAACAATGCTAATTTTGACATAGCTATTTGAGATAGTTCTAATATTGAAATTATGTTTAGTGAATTCTTAATAATACTTACGAAAGAAGGTTATCACCCAAATGCTTGTTAAAAGCAGTTTAGAATGGCTTAAACTTGAAGATATTGTGAAAAACATCCAAAAAAGTGCATTTCTCAAGGTATTAGATAATTGCGTATAAGAAATCGAAAAGTTTGTTTAAAATGTAGATGATTCGATAGACCGCTACTAAAAAAAACATTGTTGATCATGGTCAAAAATCTCATATAACTGAATGACTCAATACAATATTACATGTAGATTTAGGTATTTCAAGTGTTGAATGCCATATTTGAATAAATACTACTATAAGTTGATCATTTTTGGACAATAGTGTGTAAATATTTAAGCCTAAGAAGATTTTTAGGTGTTGGATGCAGCACCTATAATAACAAGTCTCTTCAGTGTTATCAATCTCTAAATACAAATTTAAGAGGGCAAAATTTTTTAATAAATAGTTATGTGATATTCGTCGTAAAAGTAAATTTTGTATATTACGGCAATATATAATTCATAGGGGTTAAGGAATTTTAGACGTTGTTTTGAGAAGTATCTATTTAAAATTAAATTTTGTCGTGATATTCCCCGCAACGATATGTAGTTTTTTTTTGCGGGTGTTGAACGGAATTTGGTCGTCGAATTTGACGAGTGACTCCGGAACAGAAACCTGGCCGTTCGTGGAAAGGTCGTAGATCCAGCGAGAGTAAAATAGTTTTAGATATTATTTTTGTAATAAAATAGCTATAGTAGAAATATATGTAGACTGGAAAATTTGAAACCCATTTTTTTTTTGTTTCCACAGTGAATGTTTATTAAGTTTCTAAAGTAAAGTTTCTTTGGAATTTGTTTAATACCAAAGAGACGCGATTATTAAAACTATTTGAATAATTCCAATATGATAGCTTTACGTGTTGTCAATTTGTTGAAATAAAATTTTATAAATGTATCTTTTTTTTTATGCTACGAACAGCTGCAGGATTTATATTTATTTTTAAAACCGAACACAAAAATAGAGAGAAATGCTTGCATGTCCAAAATATTATTTTTAGGTCAAAATACGTATAAATTTTTTCTTTCAACCTTTAAAAATAGTAAGGTTAAATTGAGCTGCATTAATGACAGATGTTTCCTAAAGGATACATATAACACACACTACAAAAGCAAAGCACAGGAGTAAAAATTACACTTAACGCCACTGGTTGTTGTGGCTCACTAAATGGAACCGTTGATGTGATCTCTTTCGTATTCTCCTTTGTACTGAGTTTTTTTTTCTTACCTTTAATTTTAAAATACTTTTCAGGTATTTCGTGCTGAGAAAAATACTAGTTTCGTTTTATTTTATTTAAAGTTTTTATAACATATATTCTTCTTTAACTTCAAATTATTTGCATGAATTCATTTAAATTTTTCGGTTGCTGCCGGCTGTTTTTTTTTTTTTTATTTTTTGATCCCTTGAACTTCTCATAGGCTTAGGCCAACTGTAGCTGCCATTTGTTACGGTTTATGTGCAATGCATGTGTTTGTGATTTAGCATCATTGTTTACGATACTTTTAAATATAATTTTGTGACTAAAAGATGTGTTCACTGTTTTATGCTGGTACCTAAAGTTTCCTAAATTATTCAGAATAAAATAATTATTCACAATAGATAGTTGTAGTGTGTTAATTATACGTTAAACACGTGTATATTTACGATGCATAATCGGTTTCTTTATTAGAATTTCATGGACCATGATATGATTGCTTTGTGGAAAGGTTCATTATTGTGCAACAAAATCCAAATGTCCGGTTTTCGTTATTTCAATCGAACTTATTTCATTTCTTGTACAGAATTGTAGGATTCTCAAATAATATTCTGCGTTAATCGTCAACTTCGATGTTATGTTTGGCTCGTGGCTTAGAAACATTGCGTTTATTCATCAGTTACATTGATTGACGTACTTAACAGGTTTCTTCAACAAAATTCAATATATTCTTGCAATGTTGGCATTTCCAGTCTTATTGATCGCCAGACAATTTTAGAGTCTACCATATGAAATTTTAATTTACCCAAATATTTGACAAAAACACTTAAATAGGCTGTGTTTTTCAGTATCCAAGTTTTTCCCTCTTCGATTAATATATTAATTCTGTTTATTGCAAGTGGTTGCTCTTGACGGCAGTGTTAGATAATCAACTTCCAGATCCTTTCTAATTACACGATATTAAATAGTCAAGCAAACGAAAAACCTAACGCACGGAATATGTGCGTTACTTTTACCAAGTTTAAAACAGTATTTATTATTCATTCTTTATTCTATGTAATTCTTCGATCAACGTACATAGTGTGCTATTAGATAAAATGTCAGGCTATCTTGAACTGCAAAGCGAATTCGCTGAAATTTTGGTAGTAATTAGATATGATGTGCATCATTATCTATCATCATTTACTTATAAAGTTAGCTGTGCTAAAATTTTCATGAAACTAGTCTATTTAGATGTCGGACACACTGTCTAAATACTGTTCAAAATGGCCTCTGAAGTTCGATATTCTACATTTATAAAAATGATATTTTTTTTTTATTAAATTATATTTTTAAAAAAATATAATTAAAGTTTTGTTAATTTCTTCAAATTCTTATCGTTCTCTACTCAAAGTACGTATATTATTTCATATTTAATATAGTGATACAAAGTCCTCTATTTTCCAATAAATACATCGATGGACTATTCTGTGCCAAGTGACACTTTAAGGCATGTTATGAGTTTAATTTGTGTAATTTATAAATGTTTTGTTTTTTTTTTATTTTATTAAATTTTAATTCTTTATCTGATATGTGTAGTAGTCTTTCCAACTCCATATTGGGAATTAGTTTTAAATACTCGTCTCAGACACACCTATAAAACTTATTTATACTATATCCAATTTTTCCAATTCCGTAACTTCATTAAAATTTTGTGTAATGTTTTTTCTACTTGAGTATATTTTTATAATATATTGTAGAATATGTACTCCAAAATTATTGCAGCTGTTCTGCATCTAATTCTTCTTCCTTTTTTTTTTTTTGTAAGCTTTGTTTAGTTCACGTATATTCGAAAGACATCTAATAAGTAAATAATTCTTTCAATATATGAGTACGTTTTAAAATATCAAAAAAAAAATATATATATACATATATAAATGAAAAACAAGGAACTGTGCTGCACATGTTGTTAATATTTTTGTGTTGGCTGTAATAGAATCCATTTACTTTACTTTGTATGCATGCAATCATCGTTTTAGGGCATCTTAATTTTGTCTTGTGCCACTTTTCTACTTCTTTCTTTATTTTCAATTT
>NC_051847.1:21302824-21346055 GCF_002237135.1 Teleopsis dalmanni | reverse complement strand
ATTAAGATGTCATAATATTGTTTTTTAAATAAGCACAGCAGTTTTGGTGTACGTATAAAAATTAGTAAAATCACCATATATACTATTTTAACTTATTGAAATCGAAAATGAAATTAAAAATATCTTTTAAGTTTAGAAAAAAATTAGTATGTTTACATACATATATTACGTATTATTAATTTAACGTAATTACGTATATAATTTAAATTATGTACATTATCTACAGTAGATGGCTAAATGTGAAGGATCTAAATAAATGATGTTATTTTTTAGTGAGGTGTCGAAATGTAGTGAACTACAACAACAAACAATTTTTTTTTATATTATATTTTAATTAATTAAATTTTTGGCTGACCATACAGCTGTTTCGAGTATTGCTAAATATTCATCAACATTGGTTTTAGAATTATTTCTTATATTTAATTTTTTAAAAATTATTTTTCTAAACTGCAAGTACCAAGAGTTGATTTCGTACCCTGCCAAATTTGAAGCTAAGAGTCAGCGTTCATTAGCCAAGTGATCTAAAGTCGCACTTAACTTATATGTAGTTAAATTTCTGTTAATTTGCTATGAAAGTTTATTAACAAATTACTTGCAGTGTTGCCATATTATTAGTTTTTTATATGACAATAATTTTTTGTAGGTTCTTTTATTTTATCTAATGTTTATTATATATTGAAGTTTAGAATTTTTTAATTCTATTCTACTTACAAACTTAATTATTTGTGAATTTTTTAAAATACTTAATGAATTTTTTTTTTATTTTAAATAATTATCATGTTATCAAAATGTGATTGATTTCTTATTCTGCTACAATTAAAAAAAATTAAGTTTTATTTTATGCATGTAATATGTACACTTCCTATTGAAGAACACAAATAATTCAAATTCAGTCGCAAAATTGTGGTCAACAGTATGATAAAATTGTGAACTGTAAGCATAAATTTTGTAAAGCCTGGTGCTTGTTTCGTGCTCATGGCTAGTTCCTTACTTAATGATATTATGAATTTTGTCATTATTGCCACCCAGTTGTTTGTAACCTGTAACCTGTTACCTGTCAACTTCCAAACTGTCCGATAGAGTCTCTACAAGAATATGCATATGCCCTTTTTACCTTGCGGTATTTTCACATATCAAATGTGTCTGTTGATGACAGCCATCCATGCACAAGTGTGGATAAATGTAAAGTTGTTGTTTTTCGCCTAACGGATATGTGTACTGAGCATACGTTGTCTGTCGTCTATCTCTTGCATTTTTTTTTTATTTATTTGTTTTCACGTACGTTATTTTATTATACGCATCGTTGAGCATTTATAATATCTGTTTTTATATATCACGCATATACCATATACCATTATATATTAGCGAGAAATATACATTGTTATGAAATAGGGAAGAATTTAATTAATAGGATATAAGTACATAAAATCACCGTGTGCTGTACGATAGTTGTTAGTGCTAATTGCGCAATGTTCTTATTGTACTTTAAAATTTAAAATTTTGTAATAATAGTTCACAGTTTCTTTCAATACTAAAATACTATTTACTAAAATCTATTCAATACTAAAATCTATTAAATCGCTAGATAGATTTTATGAAATAGCTTTTAATTTAATGCAGGATTGTGTTTTCCACATATATTTTTGTTGTAATAGAACTGTTATTTTGTGTTGAAAAATGCATGCTGACAAAACTTATATTAACACGGAAAATGTGTGTCCTAAATAATCATTTCATGCTAAATTCTTCACGTCATATTTGTTATAATTACAAAAATGTCATTTCACAATAGTAAAAATAAAATTGTAATTTTTATTAGCAGTAGCTGCATAAAAACATGTTCCATTCATATAGATTATATTTTGAACATGTAAATTTTAATAAAATAATATATTTAACTGTGGTAGGGTGTTGAAAACTCATATACACTGCAATATATCACTATAGTAAATACAGTCATTATCTACATATCCACAATTTTAATCAGAAATGTATTGGTTAAAACGCTGATATAATTATTTGTTTAAGTATATTTATTAGTTTATAGCACTATATGTTGACATTAATCATTTTAAATATAATGAGAGATTAATAATACTCAAGGGATAGAAATCTATTAATATTATTTATGTAGTCATTACATATTACATTTACATATTGGCTATATCAATAGTCAAAAACAATTATGTGAACATTAATAATTGAAAAGCAACAACATTAGCTAGTAGTAATAAAATATTTTCAAATTATGTTTAGAATAAGAATAGTTGTTTTGGTGTATCAACAGATACAGTTTGTAGTAGGTTACTTTTAATGTGGACTTAATTTTTATAATGCTAGACTTGCGTCTAGATATAGTGAACTCATTGCAAGCGCTGTGTTCCCACTATCACTATATCAAGGTTGATATTTTTTTATTCAAAAATTCATTTTAAAAAATGCTATACCTGCGTCTAGATATAGTGAACTCAATGCAAGGCCTGTGTTCACACTATCACTATATCAAGGTTGATATTTTTTTGTTCAAAAAATCATTTTATATGCTTAAAATACACATATATATATATTTAAATGCAAGAGATCATTAGAAAAAATTGTTAGATAAGAATCTATACATATATGTATGTTTATTGAAAGAGTTTGCGAATAGATGTTTTCTTTTTGTGTACAGAAAATAACTATTGAACCACTTTTGCGTATAATTTACTCAGTGCTCACATACAAGCACTATTAGACTGGATAACTAGATAATCAGTTGTATCCACGACATTATTTTGTTGCTTTCAGCAGAAAGTTGAAAGCAAAATTCTGCTTGGAGTTGCTTTCAAAATTTTGTTAACTATTTCGCGTATTCCATGTAAAAACTTAGGTGTTCACTATATCGCGCTGTCTGATATACCCAAACACGACTGTATATTTATAAAATTGATATGAAAATAGTTAATATTATGTATTTCAGTAATCACACGTATATATATTTATATTCGATAACTCTTTACATGGTATTTAAGTTCAAGAAATACTCATAATATAAGACATGGTCACATTATCATGCACGTAATAACATATGTAGCCAAGTTTCCAACATCATTTTTATTGTAAAGAAAGCTTTAAAAACAAAATTCTTCAGCTTTTATAGAAATAGTGAAAATATTGTAACTATTGAGAAATAGCTATTTTGCTGCTTTTTATGCCGTCGTAACTCCAACACACGCTATATGTTGAAAGTATTGTGTATCTTTATATAAATATACCTGATTAAGTAGCACTCCATTGTGCTTGATTTGGTTGCAAGTAATTGATTTAAATCATACATATAAAAAAAAATTGCAATGTGTGCACAATTATTTTCTGAAATTTATTTGAACTGTGTAACTGTGATGTAACAAAGCAGAAAAAATTGTTATTGAAGTGCGTCTGTTGCACTCAGGCATATGTAATGCTTTGTAGAAGCACTACAAAGGTTTATGATATATGTTACATAAATGCATGTAAGTGTTTAATTTGATTATATATTTATTCCAATCATATTTACTGTAGCTGAAGGACTTTCATATCACAAATAAAATGTATAAACTTAACAAACTTAAAAAAAATTAAGTTTCTCAATTTTTCTTTTGTTTTTTGTTTGTTTAATATTAATGCAAATTTTAATTAATACCCTTACGTAAAAATGAAATTGGATTGTAGTTAATCTGATGCTAAAAAATAATTTTTTTTCCAGTTACTATAAGTAAAGTTTATATTCAATGCAACCATAACACAACCGCTGATTTTGAAATATATAAAAAAAAAATGTTTTTATAAATAACTAGGATTATTGTTTGAATGATTCACATATTGTATAAAGATTTTTAAAATTGGAACTTGAACTCATACGTAGTTTCGTTTTTAAATATACCAAGTGACTCTGGTTCGCAGTGTCGTAGCCAGGGTTGGAGGTTTTAGTAGAAAATATGCATTATTTGTAGATTAATAAAACTACAAGATCTATCCTCAAGATAGATCGAGGAGTGATCTATCTTGTAATATTCTTTATGCCACTATTTATCTTTTCAATTTTTCCAATATTCGAGTTTCATAGCACTCAAGCTTCTGTGACACTTAATTTTAAAAGTTAAAATTATAAAACTTGTCATTTTAAAATTTAAGTTATATATAAATTGTTATTGACGTAACACTGCTAATTTTGATATAGCTATTTGAGATAGTTCTAATATTGAAATTATGTTTAGTGAATTCTTAATAATACTTACGGAAAAAGGTTATCACCACCCAAATGCTTGTTAAAAGCAGTTTAGAATGGCTTAAACTTATAGGTATTGTGAAAAACATCCAAAAAAGTGCATTTCAAGGTATCAGATAATTGCGAATAAAAATCGAAAAGTTTGTTTAAAATATAGGTGATTCGATAGACCGCTACTAAAAAAAACATTGCTGATCGTGGACAAAAAAAATCTCATATAACTAAATGACTCAATACAATATTACATGTAGATTTAGGTATTTCAAGTGTTGAATGTCATATTTGAATAGTACTACTATAAGTTGATCATATTTGGACAATAGTGTGTAAATATTTAGGCCTAAGAAGATTTTTAGGTGTTGAATGCTGCGTTTATTAACTTTGAACCTTGTAAAACTCAAAACAACCTTAATTCTATACAAAATCATTAGTGAAAATTATTTATAATTGTTAAGGAAAAGAAATATTGTTTCGTCAAAATAATGATCTGACCTCTTAATAACAAGTCTTTTCAGTGTTATCAATCTCTAAGTACAAAGATGTGTAGTTTTTTTTTTGCGGGTGTTGAACGGAATTTGCTCGTCGAATTCGACGAGTGACTCCGGAACATAAACCTGGCCGTTCGTGGAAAGGTCGTAGATCCAGCGAGAGTAAAATAGTCTTAGATATTATTTTTGTAATAAAATAGCTATAGTAGAACTATATATAGACTGAAAAATTCCACAGTGAATAAATATAAAGTTTCTAAAGTAAAGTTTCTTTGGAATTTGTTTAATACCAAAGAGACGCGATTATTAAAACTATTTGAATAATTGCAATATGATAGCTTTACGTGTTGTCAATTTGTTGAAATAAAATTTTATAAATGTATCTTTTTTTTATGCTACAAACAGCTGCAGGATTTATATTTATTTTTAAAACCGAACACAAAAATAGAGAGAAATGCTTGCATGTCCAAAATATTATTTTTAGGTCAAAATACGTATAAATTTTTTCTTTCAACCTTTAAAAATAGTAAGGTTAAATTGAGCTGCATTAATGACAGATGTTTCCTAAAGGATACATATAACACACACTACAAAAGCAAAGCACAGGAGTACAAATTACACTTAACGCCACTGGTTGTTGTGGCTCACTAAATGGAACCGTTGATGTGATCTCTTTCGTATTCTCCTTTGTACTGAGTTTTTTTTTCTTACCTTTAGTTTTAAAATACTTTTCAGGTATTTCGTGCTGAGAAAAATACTAGTTTCGTTTTATTTTATTTAAAGTTTTTATAACATATATTCTTCTTTAACTTCAAATTATTTGCATGAATTCATTTAAATTTTTCGGTTGCTGCCGGCTGTTTTTTTTTTTTTTTATTTTTTGATCCCTTGAACTTCTCATAGGCTTAGGCCAACTGTAGCTGCCATTTGTTACGGTTTATGTGCAATGCATGTGTTTGTGATTTAGCATCATTGTTTTCGATACTTTTAAATATAATTTTGTGACTAAAAGATGTGTTCCCTGTTTTATGCTGGTACCTAAAGTTTCCTAAATTATTCAGAATAAAATAATTATTCACAATAGATAGTTGTAGTGTGCTAATTATACGTTAAAACACGTGTATATTTACGATGCATAATCGGTTCTCGGGGAAGAATTTCATGGACCATGATATGATTGCTTTGTGGAAAGCTTCATTATTGTGCAAATGTCCGGTTTTCGTTATTTCAATCGAACTTATTTCATTTCTAGTACAGAATCGTACGATTCTCAAATAATATTACGCGTTAATCGTCAACTTGGATGTTATGTTTGGCTCGTGGCTTAGAAACATTGCGTTTATTCATCAGTTACATTGACTGACGTACTTAACAGGTTTCTTCAACAAAATTCAATATATTCTTGCAATGTTGGCATTTCCAGTCTTATTAATCGCCAGACGGTTTTTTGAGTCTACTGTATAGAATTTTAATTTGCCTAAATCTTTGACAAAAACACTTATATAAACTGTACTTTTCAGTATCCCAGTTTTTTCCTCTTCGATTAATATATTAATTCTGTTTATTGCAAGTGGCTGCTCTTGACGGAGCAGCCACTCCGTCACTCCGTTGATTATCTTGAGATAATCGACTTCCAGATCCTTCCTAATTACACGATATTAAATAGTCAAGCTAACGGAAAACCTAACGCACGGAATATGTGCGTTACTTTTACCAAATTTAAAACAGTATTTATTATTCGTTCTTTATTCAATGTAATTCTTCGATCAACGTACATAGTGTGCTATTAGATAAAATAGCACACTATGGCTATCTTGACCTCAAAGCGAATTCGCTGAAATTTTGGTAGTAATTAGATATGATGTGCATCATTATCTATCATCATTTACTTATAAGGTTAGCTGCGCTAAAATTTTCATGAAACTAGTCTATTTAGATGTCGGACACACTGTCTAAATCCTGTTCAAAATGGCCTCTAAAGGTCGATATTCTATATTTATAAAAATCGTTTTTTTTTTATTAAATTATATTTTTAAAAAAATATAATTAAAGTTTTGTTAATTTCTTCAAATTCTTATCGTTCTCTACTCAAAGTACGTATATTATTTCATATTTAATATAGTGATACAAACTCCTCTATTTTCCAATAAATACATCGATGGACTATTCTGTGCCAAGTGACACTTTAAGGCATGTTATGAGTTTAATTTGTGTAATTTATAAATGTTTTGTTTTTTTTTTTATTTTATTAAATTTTAATTTTTTATCTGATATGTGTAGTAGTCTTTCCAACTCCACATTGGGAATTAGTTTTAAAAACTCGTCTCATACACACCTATAAAACTTATTTATACTATATCCAATTTTTCCAATTCCGTAACTTCATTAAAATTTTGTGTAATGTTTTTTCTACTTGAGTATATTTTTATAATATATTGTAGAATATGTACTCCAAAACTATTGCAGCTGTTCTGCATCTAATTCTTCTTCCTTTTTTTTTTTTGTAAGCTTTGTTTAGTTCACGTATATTTGAAAGACATCTAATAAGTAAATAATTCTTTCAATATATGAGTACGTTTTAAAATATCAAAAAAAAAATGTATATATACATATATAAATGAAAAACAAGGAACTGTGCTGCACATGTTGTTAATATTTTTGTGTTGGCTGTAATAGAATCCATTTACTTTACTTTGTATGCATGCAATCATCGTTTTAGGGCATCTTAATTTTGTCTTGTGCCGCTTTTCTACTTCTTTCTTTATTTTCAATTTAAAATACGCAGGATCAACTTGTAAGATCCAGCTGTTCGTAAACGTTTGCATGTTGACTACAGTATATCTGTCCCTAGTAATGTCTTAGCAACTGTAGATAATTGTATGAGTTGTTGACCGTCCGTCCGTCTTCATGCTGCTTCATTTGATGTACACCTAACAGGTGGTGTGTCAAGTAAAAGAACAAAGCAACACTAATAATACCAATATGTGTGTGCCACCGAAACATCTGTTTATCAGCTTCACGTTTATCCTTATAAGAAGCAATATACTTATATACTTACTATTATCCTTATGCATTTCTCTGCTATATAGATTTTCTTATGCACAACTTAAGCAATTAAAATACCTAAGTTTGTTCTTCATTATTATTATTTTGTATTTCATGCTTCGTATTTGGTATTTTATATTTTCTTTGATGCAGTTTATTACTTCACTTAATTCTTGAGAATACCTTTTGTATCATCAAATTCAATAGTTACACGTTTTTCTGAATAATCTTCGTAGTATGATGGGTAGACACCAAAACGTCCCCTGTAAAATATTTTTAAAAATTGTAAAATCGTCTTTCTGTTGTTTATTGTTTCTGCTTACAAGATTTTCCTCTCATTTTAGATGTCGTAAAATTTTACTTTGTCATTCATCAGAATTGTAATTTAGCTTTATTGAAATCGTTGCTAGGCGCTCTTTTATTTTTCTTATTACAGTAGTTGTAATTGATCCCCTATTGATTTCTAAATTTTAGTATAAACACTCCCTCCTCAAATTCATAGCAAATGTTAAATCTTTGATTTTATAGGAAGCATCACGCCAGTAAATAAGAAGTAGATTTAATCGTATATTTCGACTTCCGGTTGTCTTCGTTTTTGAAGGCTCTTTCTTTTAAAATGTTTTAGTTTTAATAAATCTGTTTTTTTTTTTATATAATTTTTATATTATAATATTGCTTTGAATAAATTTGTTCAAACACATATATGTATACGAGTATGTACAAGTATAACTTGTTATGTCTACTTCACAAATGTTCTAAATTTAGTTCGAATTTATTAATAAAAAAAAAATTACTATTAAAGATAACTATAGGTTAGCTTGGAGTGGCAGCCTTGCGCGCAAAGCCCACATGAGCTCTAAAATTAATCATACAAAATTAAATATTAAAAATTATGAAATCAAAAGTATTCTTTAAAATACTATATCTAATTTACTTATGTTAGAGATATGGGATGAGATATTCACAAAACTGATTGTTAGCTAAATAACTAAATAAAAAAAAACTGTATACACAATACACAAAACCATATCGGCTTTTAAATATCCAATTATGTTTTTTAATTTTTTAATTTTTTTTTGTTTTGTGCTACTTGCCAGCACTTTTTCCACAAACTAAGCCAGCACTTAACAATCAAATAGAAACTTTTTTGAATACGTTATCTCCAAAAATCTGAACATGTTATATTTTTTTATGCATTTTAATCAAATGAACAGCTATGCAAATAATATCTTTCGTTAATATTTTTTACTATATTATTACTTATACATATATTTTAATGAGTTTTTTGATCATGCAAAAATATCAATTCTTAATAGCTATATAAATAACCTTCTAAGTATGCCTTCATTGAAGGCAATTGTCAAAGAGAATTTAATAAATAATATGCGTGTATAATTTTATGTATATAACATATATATGTTTATGTATATTTATGTTATATATAAAAAGCATATAAGTTTTCTTGTTTTAATAAGAAAAGAGGAGAAAAAAACTTCTTCGCTTCCACAAATTTGTGTGTTTAAAGAATATTCAAATGTTTCCTTGATATTAAAATGCGCTTGGTCTTTCTTAACTTCCGTTCCCGTCGTCGTCATCGTCATCGTCGTCTGCTTTGCTTATTTGCTCTTTTACGTAAAACAAGTAAGGAACTCGAGTCATCATTTCGTTTTTTATGCACTTTATTTTCGCTGCTATTGGCAGGAAACTCTACATCCTTTTCTTTGAAGGCATCAATATCTGCTTGCTTGATATATGTTTGGTCGGTTATAGATGTTTGGTTTCTTTTTCCTTATATTTTAAATTACTTAAATATTTATAAATATTTTTTATTTTATACGTGCATTTGGCATATTTTTTATATCGTTAAAAAGATGTAAAGTTTTTAATACCGATTCCGTCTTGTTGTCCTTTCAATTTCCTCATATATTAATAATTTTTTTTTTTTTATATAAATTAAATTATTTGCTAAGCGTGTTGATATAAGTATTTGTTATTTAATTTTAAAAATAGTTTTCAGTATTTAAATGTTTGTAATATCTGTTTGTAATGTAATATGCGAACAAGAAAATGTGTTGTTGTTTAAAGAATATAATTAGAATAAAGTATTTTTAACAGAATTATTTTTCTAAAATAGTTTAATAAGTATACGTTGGAATTTTTTTAACTACGTCTGTTTACAGTTTTGATTCATTTTATTTTTGTGAATTAATAGTGTTTACCTCTAAGCATTAAAGACGGGTTTAATGACAGAATTCTGTTTTAGAAGTATATGTTTACAAAACTGATTAATACCGTAAGTGCTTAATTGATTAAAAAATTGGAAATAGAATTAAATCCAAAGATATAACCAGTTATTTTGTAGTCTAAGTGCTGGCAAGCACCATAGTAGAAATTTATACAAGGATATTATAACCAGACTATACTAAAGTTTATTTATTTGATAATATTTGTTTATTTAGTGTTGTCTAGTATGATGTAAAAGTGCTAGGAAGTAGCGCTAAATAAAGTTATTTATATCCATATTTTTCATATAGTGTACGCCAAAAAAAAAGTGTTAATAAATAGCATGAGAGAAATTTATATAAAGATATGTCCAGCCATATCGGACTTTAATTCAGGGTTTGAATTGCTTGCTGAAAATTAGCAAAAGCAACCATATTTTGACTAATGCATAAATATTAACCAGTCGATTTTTGTCAAACGACTAATTGCTAACGCATTGCATATGAAAATGAAATAAAAATATGCATTAGCAACAGCAAAAAACGAAAACTGGTTTCATTTTGATTGCTTGCTAATAGTCAATTTTACATTTTTGACTATTATGCATTTGGAATATATGCAACTTGCTTGCTTATGCGTTAGTTGCTTGTGTTTTGCTATTAGCAAATGTGTATGGATTTCTTTTTTTGTTTTAAGGGAATGTGTACGCATTATTTCTTTGTCAATTATGATGTGTGCGTACAATTTGTATGCAATTAATATAATTTTATTTGTAATTAGATTATGCCTAAACTTATGTTTATTTTAATTATTAAATTTCTGATATATATGATATATATATATATATATATAGATAGATATATATATATATATTAATTAACATTTCAACATTTTAAAATAATTAGTGATAGCGATTTAGCAATTTGTTAAATTTGCAAACATTCGTTGAAGAGGGACAGAATATTTAATTTAAGAACGCATTTAAAAAATATGCACCAGTTAAATATAAATGAAAATGAAGATTCCAGACACTTTTACAGTTATTGCTGTTCAATACAAATTTTTTATTAAATTTTTCTTCTAAGCCACGACGAATAGGGTCAATAATCTTTCTCATATTTTCCGAATTAAGGACATTAAATGGAATACTGTCCTCAGTTACTAAGCCAATATACAGCGAAATAACTCTTTTTTGCTCATTTCGATTTTAATTGTTTGTTTTCGGAATGATTTTTTCACAACTATTGCACTAGTACTTGAGCTGGAATCTTCATTTTCATTTATATTTAACTGGTGCATATTTTTTAAATGCGTTCTTAAATTAAATATTCTGTCCCTCTTCAACGAATGTTTGCAAATTTTACAAACTGCTAAATCGCTATCACTAATTATTTTAAAATGTTGAAATGTTAATTAATATATATATATATATATATCTATCTATATATATATATATATATCATATATATCAGAAATTTAATAATTAAAATAAACATAAGTTTAGGCATAATCTAATTACAAATAAAATTATATTAATTGCATACAAATTGTACGCACACATCATAATTGACAAAGAAATAATGCGTACACATTCCCTTAAAACAAAAACAAAAAAAGAAATCCATACACATTTGCTAATAGCAAAACACAAGCAACTAACGCATAAGCAAGCAAGTTGCATATATTCCAAATGCATAATAGTCAAAAATGTAAAATTGACTATTAGCAAGCAATCAAAATGAAACCAGTTTTCGTTTTTTGCTGTTGCTAATGCATATTTTTATTTCATTTTCATATGCAATGCGTTAGCAATTATGCAAGCAATGCAATTAGCAACAGCAATTCAAACCCTGCTTTAATTGCTGTCTAATATGCAGAAAAAGTGCTGGCAAGTAGCAACAAAGAACAACAATAATTCATAAACTATTTCATTTCAAGACATTCGCGTCGATTATTAGGAATCTAACAATTTTTCGTTGATACGCGTTTTTTTTTTAACGATTTAGGTAAATTATCAGTTTTGTAGATACAATTTTTTATATTCCAATTATATTTTCATATTTTTTTTTATATTTTATATTATTTTTTTATATAAAGGTGCTTATTAAACTATACTAAAATCCAACCATATATTCTGAAAGCAACTACTTTAATAATTTCAGTTAATTTTATGTTTTTACAAAATGTATGAATTATATTATTAATAAACACCTAGGAAATCATAATAAACTCAACTAAAAACATTTATGTTTACATTTATTTATATATTCAATATAAATGCCAAAAGTAGACTTACATATGCTACATTAATATAATGTAAATAAAGAGGTTTTTCGAACAGTAGTGAACTACAACAACAAAAATTTATTTTATATTAATTAATTGAATTTTTGGTTGACCCACACACAGCTGTTTCGAGTATTGCCAAATACCCATCATCATATAATGAAAATATTAATATATAAAAGAAAAAAATGCAATTATTTACTGATATCTTTGATATACAGTAATCTCTTTAATTTAAACATTTAAGTAAATTAATAAAATGATTTATATAATAATTAAATGATATAGTTTTATCTTTTAATTAGTAAAAATCTTTTAATCGAAACATTTATGGAGATTAATAAATTAAAAACGTTGTAATTGAAAATCAACTACCAGTACCTGAGTGCTTCAGTTTAACATACGAAAAAGCCTTATTAAATGATTAACTTTTTTCTGAAAGCAGCTTACTTATACTTAAAATAGCATACGCATTCGAATGTCCTTTTTATGTGTTGTGCTTGTTTGTGTCCTAAGAGGATACTGTTAGTTGGTTTGTGCATGATTTTATATCCATATGAGATGTGTGTGTGCGTGCGTGTTTGTTTCGCTCTTCGCATTTCTTTGACCGAACGCACAATGTTGTACATATAATAGAGTAGATGAATCCATGAAGAACAGTTTAAAAGTGTATTGGCCATGCCTGAAGGATTCCATTTATATTATCACATTTTTTTGCATTAAATATGCTTGTTCTTTGTGAATATCATAAAGTTATAGTAACAAATGATGACGGCAACTACATTTTAGTGTAGTGTGTGACTATGATTTCATATATATTAGTGTGAAACTTTTATCCTTATGTTGTTTGTTATTTATATACATATATAGATAGATATATATTATTTTGGTTTTTTATAAAAGTTTTAGGTTTAACCTACTACATTTAAAAAAAATATATGGCTGTCGATTATCCTCAAAAGTTCTATTAGTTTTTATTGTGATTCTCTTTTCTTAAAGAATGCCGTCATTGTTGCTATCGCCTGCTGTTTTCCGAAAATTTTGCTTTTACATGAAATCAGTTTTTTTTTTTTTATTTTATTATAAAATTTATTTTTTATGTACTTTTCATTCATTTATGTGTAGAGTTATTTTTGTTTTTGTGAAGCATGCAATCATAATCAAGTTGAAGTGAACTATTTCAATCTCGAAATTCTGTTGAGTAACAAAAGGAGTCGTCGTCATCGTCGTCGTCGTCGGGAGTCTTTTGCTCAGATACGAAAAACTACGCATGTGTCAGTAAGGATACCGGTTCCGTTGCTCACTTACACACAACCAGTAAAGAATGTTTCCCACAAAATTCCTTTTATCCTGATGACACATGCATGTCCTTTATTGTAGGTATCTTGAATTGTGAATATTCAAACTGAGAATTTACGTACGATGAAAATAGCATTGAGAGAGGATTTGTATTGTATGTGTTGGTATTTTACGAAGATACTTTTTAAATAATTTTAACATCGAGAGTTTCACAATTTTAGTGTTTAACTAGTTCAACGGTAACGTTGGTCGCGTACAGAACAGTTTCAAATGGACGCGGATATTGAAAGTAATTATTTTAATTATTATAATTGGTTCATCATAAGTTGATAATAATAATTGTGCTTTAAAGTATATTGTACTACTAATATAATCTTTAAAAAAGTGTGCATACTGTGATTTGATTTATTTAAAACAATTCAATATATGTTAGTATATATATTTAAATTTTTTTTCTTTTAAATACTGAAGTCAAAAGGACGATATACATATATGACTCAACACGATTTAATTTTTATAATTTCTCTTAATTTTCGGTCATTATTTTGTTGCTGTTTTGTTGTTTGCTATGGATCTGATATATTTTTTAATGGTCAAGCGACGTTCCCAGCACTCCTTCCTTCCTGCCTGCCTTGCCTGCCTTCATACTCTGTTTCGAAAATATAATCAAATAAAATGTGACATTTTATGACTTAGAAATGATGCAATCATTTGCGCTGGTTTTTCTGTGTCACCACTAATAACACGTTGTTTCTGTGTACAGCCAACCTTAAAGAAAGGATGTAACTAATTCATAAGAAATGTGCTTGAATTAACGATTTTTGTTACTAAAAATAAGTTCTCAGTTATTTATAACAATTAATATTTTACATTTTACACGATATCCTTTGATGACCTTCTAAAATATTTAAAGGGTACTTATTTCCTTCTCAACTTTTGACATAGTTTTAAAAAGCATTAACCTTAACGCTTGTTTGCCTTTTCCCATCATTAATCACACGTTTTTGTATGACTTGTGTTGTGTTGTGTTTGTTTGCTTAAAATTTTGTGTACACCTAAGTACTTGAGGAATTCGTATAGCGTTGACATACATTCCGATGTGTTCATTCGTATTATTTCTCGTTTTTGAAAATGTTTAAAATTTAAGATACTCATCGATACGAGGTTGTATACATTAATAAGAATCCATCTGCATTATGCAAAAACTATCCCTTGGGATGTTTACTTAAATTTTTACTTTACTTTTGACATTTGTCTCACGTGAAGTATTCAATTTTTAAGCCAATTGTTTGCCTTATGTTTAGCGGAAATATTTTTATATTAAATGGAATTTATTATCAAGTCATTATAACACAAAATTAAGTACTTCAATAAAGCAACGTATCCATGCATATATTTCTAAAGATATTTCTTATACTTAGGAATACATATAAATGTTAGGAAAGAGAATATAATATGCTTATACATATGCAACACTTATATATTATTAATTATATACATATTTTATCATAATTACTTTTACTTGAAGTTATACAAAAAAATATACTTGCTCAATCAAAAATCTTGAAATTTGGCATTAATAATTTATTTAATTGAAGTGAAATATAGTCAGCTTTATAGATTAAAGAGCGAATGACCGCTTCTTCACATGACCAAGTGCTAATCATCCCTCTTAATAGGAATTAAAAAAACAAGTTTCCACGAAGATTACTAACACATATTTTAGGTATATGATCATCTAAAATTTTTACAAAAATTAGTCATTTTATTGTTAATTTTTTTCTATTTCTTTTTATTAATTGTTATTTAGTACCTTTTATTATTAATTATTATTTAATATTTTTTTTTATTAATTATTATTTAATTTTTTTTTTTTTTTAATAATTTTATTTAATTTTTTTTTATTAATTAATATAATTTTTTTTTTTTGATTAATTATTATTAATTTTTTTTTTTTATTAATATTATTTATTTTTTTTTTTATTATTATTAATTCAATTTTTTTTTTTTTATTAATTATTTAATTTTTTTTTTATTATTATTATATTTCTTAATTATTTATTTTTTCATTATTAATTATTATTTTTTTATTAATAATTATTTTTTTTTATTATAAATAATTGTTTTTATTTTTTATGTTATGTGAAAACAAACAATTATTCAATATTAAATTTACTTTTCAATGCCAATTCTGATAAAAAAAATTGTCTCACTTTTTTTGAATATACTTCAAAATATTTTCTATATATTTGAAATAAAATTAAATTTAAAAAAAAAAATGTATTTCATGTCCTGTAGGTAGGCACTACTTTTTTTGTATACGCGCAATATATACCTTTAAATTCTTTTTAAACATACTTAATCAAATTTAACTTCGCCGTTCTATATACTAGTTTATAGATATATAAACTATATTCTCTGTATATATCAGATTCAGTTATTGACTACATACTTACTTACAAGCAAAATATGTATTGAAAACAATATCAAACAAACACATAAAAGCCATATTTTCTTCTATATATATCATCAACGTATACCGTAAGCTATTTTTCTTTACTTATATTTTGCCTGTCAAAAACATAAACCTGCTTTGTGTGTGGTCCTTATGCATCGATATTTCCCCTTTCTGTATTTCTTAGTCCTTTTTTTTTGCGTAAACCACTTTTAGCAAAGAAATTTAATATTGCCGAGGTCCTATGTTTTCAGGTAATTTTAATTTTCAGTAAAGTTTCTCACGCTGTGCATTTTTGATTTCATTTAAAAGTAGAAAGAAAAAAATTTTCAAAAGGTTTAATGCAAACGCAACTGCAAATCAGAAGTCTTTTTTTAAAAGTGTTTTTATTAGCATTTTTACCTGTTGATGTCAATAAATTTATTGTTACTTTCGCCAGATGTCTAATAATTTCAATTAATCATAAATTTTTTAATTTAATAAATACATAAATTATTCATATTAATAACTAATAGCAATTATTTCTCATTCAAATATGATCTTAAAAACAATTTATGCATACACTGTACATTTCTTTATTTGAAAAACAATGCGACAAATTTAAAAAAAAATAAAAAACGTACCATTTTATTTATTTTATATATTAAATTTTAAATTTTGCGTTTTATATAATTACAGAAAATTGGTTGCCGTATCTTAAAAATCTTCTCTAATGTTGCTCCTCAAAGTACGGATCGTGTTGTTCAAACTGTTGGAAAACAAAGTCAAGTTGTCGAGGCAATACGCGAGGTCGTTTCTTTGACACGAGAGGTAAATTATATCGTCATGTTATATCAATGGCTTATTGTTAAACTTATAAAATAATATACATTTACTTAGACACCCATTAAAGGACCTGTACACAATTATGATCCCTTAAACTTTGATCGTATGTACGCCGATGAATACGGCGGTTACGGTTCAAGTGGCGGAAGTGGTGGTAGCGGCGGCGGCGGTGGTGGTGGTAGCGGTGGTAACAACCGTCAATCACGTGGTGGTAACCGCGGTGGTGGTGGCGGCGGCGGCGGTGGTGGCAGTGGTGGCTACAATGATCGCAATCGCAGTGGCGGACGCCGCGATAATAATCCATTTATAAACCCATGGGCTAACGATGATGGCTTCGGTGGTAATAATGGTGGAGGTGGTTTTGGTGGTAATAACTTTGGCGGAGGATTTGGTGGGGGCAACTTTGGTGGCAATAATGGAGGTTTTGGTGGTAATGGACCAAATAATGGTAACTTCGGTAATAATGGTGGTTTTGGACCTGGAAATCAAGCTGGCGGTGGCGGCATGGGCAACTTCGGTAATTCCGGTGGTGGTGGTGGCAGCGGCGGCGGCGGCTTTGGTGGTGGAAATCCAATGGGTAGTGGTAACCAAGGCGGTTTCGGCGGTGGCATGAATCAAGGTGGTAATTTTGGTGGTCCAAATAATCTTGGCAATGGCATGGGACCCGGTTCAGGTGGTAACTCCGGTGGTTTCGGCAATGGACCAAATGGTAATGGACCTAATAATAACAGTGGTAACTTGCCTAATGGACATGATCCTAAGAACAGTACACAAGTTACCATTCCAAAAGATGTAAGTTTTTGTAATTATATTTATTTAAAAAATGTTTATTTATCAAACATTCAATTTATTTTGTAGCTTGCTGGTGCTATAATTGGCAAAGGCGGCGGTCGCATTCGTCGTATACGTAATGAATCTGGTGCTTATATTACCATAGACGAGCCTCTGCCAGGTTCTTCCGACCGCATTATTACCATTTCTGGTAATCCGAAACAGATACAAATGGCACAATATCTATTACAACAGAGGTTGGTGTCAAATAAATCCTAAAAGTATGCAATTTTTTCATATTAAACATTTTTCTCTTTAGTATATTGTAAACATTTAAACCTATAACATATGGTATTCTAAACTTGCATTTATTATATCATAAAGCTACTAATACTATATATATATTTATACATTTAAACAAATTATAATATGTGCAAATAATTTAGAGGTGGCTTAAATATAATTACTGTTTTTAAAATGCATAAAATTATTTCATACGAACGTGGATGTGCTATTATATATTAACAAATTAAGATACAACACATAAAATGCATCGTTTTTAACCTTTTTCTAATACATTTTGTTTGGAAGACTAGTGATTTTGTTGTTTTGTTTTATGGTTAACAATAAATCCCTTGTCTTCTTACAATGTGTATTGCTGTCTTCATTTATTCTCTATCAACTATCATTATAACAAATAACTGCTTAATTTAACAATTAAACGAAATCTATTCAAAGTTAACATTGGCAAAATTACGACAATTGAATACAAGATCAGGTCATTTATATATTTATATTACATTACGTTACGTGTGTCTAAGTGGTTTGTCGATTAATAATATAATATTAGCTAAAATCAACTGTATGTTATTTTATTTAACTTGTATTCATTTGAATATTGCATATCGTATTTTATTTGTCATCATTGAAAGTTCACTTTTTTAAAAGTTTGTCTATTTTTTTTCTTTTCAGTGTGCACGAAAATAATGGTGGTCGACGAAGTTTTTAAATAACGATCAAGAAGAAAATAATTTAAAACTTCGTAAACTTTAACTTTAAAATATTATTATAAAATATAAAATAAACATACTATTAAGAACTGCTTACCAAAACAGACATTATGTACTTTTTCATATATTACATTCTTACATTACAATTCTAAAACCTTCAAGTCCAAATTTCATACAACATTTTGACTTACAAATATACAATAATTTTTAATAAATATGAAAAAAATTAAATTTTAAATTTTAATTACACACATTTTTTTAGAACTAGTTTGTTTTTAAAAAGAATATATAACAATTTTCCCACCAGCAATGACTGCTGTATGGACTATACTACCGATATCAAAAAATAATGTGAAATTTTTTATTTAAAATAAGCGGGTTTCTAGTTCTGCCAACCAGATTTAGATTGGTAGTAGTGTTATTGACATCTGTGTCAAATTTCATGTCAATATTTCTATTTGTTCATTAGTTACGCATATGTTTTGTAAACAATAAAAACTTAATTCAGATTTTGTGGCGCAAAAAAGTTGTTTTACTGACAAAGCTACCTATGTCACAAAATATGCTTGCAATTAATATCAACACTTAAAAGAGACAAAAATCGCCCTGGACGATGTCTTCAATCAACATTAACTGATTACACGTCAAAGAAATCAAAGTTTGATAACTTGAAATGAGACTTAGATCTATGCAAGACCCGGAAACAACGGACTAATTAGAAATTGGCATAAGTGATTTTAATAGTCAATTTCACTTTATTTTTTGATCACTATTATTTTTTATGCTATATGCTTTTAAAAACAAATTTTATGTTAAACTGTTCGAGTAAAGGAAGCCCAACCGTAAAATCTGCTATAATTGTTTTTGCATAGTTTAGACAATACAAAAGGCAGACAGTCATTATTTTAACATTATACTGTTAGGTAAATAATATAACAACACCCATACATAAAACATACATATTAAAAAATTTAATTTTGTAGTTATGAAGTTTCATTTATTGAAACGAAAACGTTTAAACCAAATTTCTTATTACTAACGAACAACATTTAAAAAATCAAAAAAAAAAAAAAATATAACAAGGAACCAGTTAAATTTTTGAACAAATTTAGTTGTTAAAAATATTGAATTAATTTTCATAATATAATATAATGTAAATGTAATAAAATAAGTTTATGTATTTGTCATTCAAAGTATTTGTATTTTCAAATAATTATTTTGCATTCTGAATAATTTTAAGCAAAATGTATTAAAAAGAAATATTTTATGAATAAAACTGGAATAAGTAAGCATTTATTGTGGTTTTCATTTTTGTGCTAGAGATGGTTTAATAAAAATTCATGTCTTAGTTTTTAAATTTAAATACTTAAAATGTACTGTATGGGCGCCACTATACTAGATTTCTGGAAAAATGGTTCTTATTTTTCCTATCGGTGTTATATACAATTATTGCTTATACTTGTATTTAAAATAGTACTTCGATATTCCACCCCAGTTTTCCGTATGATTACTTTTGAAAGTCAGATTCGTCAAAACAAACTATAGGTATTGCCATGTAACGTAGTGAAAAAAATAGTTGTCTTTACTAAACTCCATTGTCATACAGGCGTACCCAAGATATCCAAATCAGTCCCACATATGATTACAAAATAATATTTTGATTGATATTGATACAATGTCATGCATTTTTAACCTGTTCCAGAAAGGTGAAAAAGATACCGAAGAGGGATAGTCCTAGAATTTTAGATTGGTATTGAGAATGATTTTAAAGGTATTCATAAAGTCTACAAATTTAACTAATTTATAGACTGTTATTGCTTAAGTTTGCAGTTAATTGCTTTATCAGTTTTCATCAACAACTAATGTAGGTTAGGTTGGAATGGTAGATTTGTGTATTACAAGTCATGAAAGCATAATTAATAGGCCGTTGCGGTACCATACCTTATATAGAAAACCCAAACACCTGTTGCACAAACAGCGTTCCTTTGAGAAGAGACGATTTTCCAATTCAAGTAGACAGGAACCAATCTGTAAAGTCAATGGACTTGGTTGTGTCTTTAATTTTGTAGTATTACAGCTCTGTTAGGCCAGTTAGAAAAACTGCTTCTAAACATTGGAATCTTGAATTTTTGTGCCAATGATGGGTACTGACACATGAGTTAAAATCCAAATTCCTCCTTATTTACGGAGCCGCAATACTGACAAAATTCATGAAGTCATAATGCATGCTAGTAAGCAAGTATGATACGAGTAAATTCCGATACCATAGTGGTAAGTTGGTGCCGATTTAGTTGCAGCAGCTGACTTGTAGAAAATTTATCTCGTTTGGACCAAATAAGTTTTGTGGTGTGATAAGAATTTTTATCTGCCCAAACTTTCCATCATCAACGAAATTAAGAACAAATTAATGAATTAATTAAATGCTGACTTTGTGTGCATTAGTAAATTATTTATTTAATCAACACTGCATAGTATAAAATATGTTAAAAAAAATGTACAAAATTATATATAAAATATTATCTACATAAGTACGAATATAAATATGTTTTATTTTGGGAATGTGGCTACAATTAAAATATAAATATATATTACTAGTTTAGAAGGCATAACAAATTAATTAAAAATAACTTGTAATAACATAAATATAAGTCACACATTTTTAAATATATTACAAATATTATTTAATTTTAAAATGCAAATTTTTTTAATAAATAAAAAAATATGCGTTTTAATTTTTAAACTAATAAGCTGTAAATATTGCTTTGTGGTTCTTTCTAATAAAATTTGTGTGTGTTAGCACCGTGTTTTTTTCGATAATAAAAATAATAATTATCCACCTACATGGGATCCTTATTTCCTTCGATTATGTGTATATTGTTATATTATTTAAATTTTAAACTTTAGATAATATTAAATTGTTTATAAAAGTTTTGCTTATTACATATGTTTTTAATTCATACATTTGTTTAATATGCTTAATTAGGCTAAAATTACTTCATAACATTTATTTTGGGAATATAAAAGTAATAACAATTTTTAATTTATTCGAAATTAGTTTCGTTTCGAAGAATTTATCAAATATTTACAACAATGGGTCAGTAGATGTTTTTCACTTGTTGAATTGCTGTTATGGTGTGTTGGCGCACCTAATTCACGTGTATAAATATCTAAACCGTATTGGCCTTCCTCCGGAAAACTGCAACACACAAATACAAATATTGTGAGAATGGCAAAAAAATATACGTTTATATATTCTATATTGTTATTTAAATGAGTATTTCTGATCAAATTATAAAGTGAAATTTTTAATATTAATAACGTACATGTAAAATGCCTACAGTACACGAAAAGCATTTCGTATACTACAGAGTTTACCTCTTAAAATTGTTAGTAACTACAAGTGGACATATGGTATATGAGTAATATACGTACTTAATTATAAAAGTCACAATGTCATCGAGTGTGCTATGTGTTACATATTTGGATAATTTCTTCTCCTCAATGCCGTTTTTGTGCAACGTAGCCATAAAATCAGTCAACGGACGTGACATGCGAAATTGTAAATCTAGACTTCGTCCAGCAAATATGAGTGGATCCTGGCGAAAATGGAATGAGTAGAATTAAGATTATATTTAACTAATTATGAGTTTAGTTTTACCTGATGGGTTATTGGTATTAAACCAAATAGTCTTGTAGCTTTTGTTGGACCCCACTCACCACTAGCGCAATCAGGTAATGGAACCATAACTGTCTGCAGCTCTTCACAACAAATCTGTAATAAAATTGAAATGTATGTTCATTTTGTTGATGTTTTATCATTTCAACACTTACTTTAAATTTACAAACAGACTTAAACTTCATTGGCTCCCCAGTTAAGTATTCTTGCGGTGTTACAGCATTTGCAAAAATATCCAATAAAAATGCGCCGGAGCAAGGTGCATGTACTCGAAATGCAACTATATTGCCCACGACTGACTGCATAACAAATCGTTTTAATGAAACACTATCATAGGAGTCTTCATCGCTATCATAGAACTTTAGGTTGTAATGGAAAATTAGACAGCTTTGCATATCGGTAGGCATGGCTATACGCACAGTAGCTGCCCCTAACATAATATGAATTTAGTTATTCTAACATATGTAAATTTATAATTTAGACCTACCCGTATCATCTGTGAAAACAACTGCACCATAACCTTCGTCAGCAAAATGCAAACCATATCGAAAGAATAGAGACCGTACAAATGGCAAATTTTCGAATTCTCGCAATGTAATAGGTCGTTTAAGTAGTTGCCATTCTTCTTGTAACGGAAAGAATTCATAAATAAACTCTCGTGGATCCGTTAAAAAGTAATGATCATCATATTCATATCTACATAATTAATATGTAATAATATTATTTCTTTTTAAATGTTGCAAAAAATTAATTAACCTTAGACTGTCATTCTTGCCACGTCCTGTTTTTGGTGCTTCTTTGGCATTAACTAAATGACGTGCACCCCAGTTACATTGCACAAAACGCCAAGCACCTGCCACATAAACTGCATTCCAAGAATTACGAAAACGTGAATCCTGAAACTTGACGCCAGGTTGATAGCCAGCACTCTTAGAATAACCTTTGATAACCACACAATGCAGACCAGCATAACTGCACAAACGTTTAAATAGCACATGATAACTCTCTGTGCCATATTTAATTCCTCTTAAAAGACCCATAGGCGTGTCACCACGTAAATCATCGTCAAAGTGCATAGCATTTAAATTTTTGACCGTTATCCATCGGAAAATGGTGCGTGCTTTTTCAATATCTGTTGTACAACGACCCACCAACATACGCACTAAGTCAGTAAAAGTTTTCTGATCTTCTTGCGCAACCTACAAATTAATAATAATTAATAATTTAATGTAATAACAGTAACTATTCAATAAATCACTTACGGATATGGCTATGCGATCGACATCTTCGAACTCTATAGGATCCGTATATATTTGGAATTTGCTAACTGCTGGTGGTCCTGGTTCTGGTGCTAACATTGGATATTCTAGAGGTATTGTGCCTTCAGTGAATTCATCATCAAGAAATATGCTTTCATTTTGCATGTACTCCGATCGACGTGCACTTATTAATTCCAACATTTCACTTGACTGGCGATCGACTAGAGCTGCAGTCTCATAACGTTCATGTTCGAGCATTTTACGTGTAATACTCTCCTTCTTTTTACTACGCCGTAATGTCATATTTTTTTCCAAATCCTCCTTTTGTTGTTCATGACGAAGTGTCAGTATATTTTGTTCATCGCGATTACGTCTTGAAGTAGCCAATTCTTTTTCAAATTTATGAGTTAGACGTTGTAGTTCACGTTCCCATTCATCTTGGAATTCAGTTTGAATTTTCCGATCCTCCTCTTCGCGTTTACGTGCAAATTTTCTATATAAATCGTCTTCTTCTTTACGATGTTTCATCTCCAAACGTGCTTGTTCCTCTCTTGCCTAAAAAATTCCGAAAAAAGTTTTTGTATTATTGACTGGATAAAAAGATGGTTTAAAATTGCAACAAAACAACTGTTGCAAATTGCAACATCTCACATGAGATGGCAAAACAGCTGCTTTTTTCCTTTTTTGTTTCGTTGCAAGCATATATACATGGATTTAGGTATAGCAAGATTGCAAGCAATTGCACGAAACTTTGCGCGTGTATTTTGTTGTTACTAATTGCATGCTCGTACAATCTGTGCATTTCATGCACCTTGCAATGAGTTTGCAAGAGATAGTGAATACTCCTATGGATTAAGGATTTAGCAAGCAATTACAAAAAACTTTGTGTGTGTATTTTATTATTGTCCATTTCGTGCACCTTACAATGACTTTGCAAGACAGAGGGAGAAGAAATTTTCAACAGACACTCTATATGATTAGTTCACTTTTGGAAAAGTTTACATTATATTTTAAAATGTTATTGACTTATAGTTTATGTTTAAATTGTTATACAGTCTTTCATAAATATTACGGTTTAATAGAAAATACATAATTGGTTTATTATTTTCTTATAAGTATTTTAAGCATCTCATTAAAGTTTTTATTTGCAATGGTGTGCTAACTTGACTAATTATTATTGTATGTTATGCTTAAGTGAACTAAGTAAATACTGTAATTTTTGCTTTGTTTGTATTGAATTTGTTATATTTGAAATTATTGTAGAGCAAATAGTTTAGCTGCATTTTAGATAACAAACATTTCTGATAATTGCATGCTTTCAGCTATGGAATACTGTACATTTGCTGACGCATGTCATGAATTTGAAATGGTCTATGGGCACAGACATAGGCCATGCAATATTTGCTTCTTTATAAGATTACATTTATTTTTTTTTCAAAAAATTTATTTGTTTAATATTTTATTACTAATTTGTTGAAATTAATTTTCTCATTGATGAACTCTTGCTGTGTTTTATCTGCACTGTGTATTTCGATGTTATCAATTAAACGTTTAATTAATAAATTTTTATATATGATAGTACATGAACACGATAGTATGACATGGTCTTTGAATATTTAATTATTCTGCATTTATACTAAATATATTATTTGAACATTGCACTGATGGACTAGCAAAATTCATTAAAACAAAATATCTTTTCATACGAGTTGATGCCACAATTACAAGATATTCGTTCATTTTTAATTGCAGATATTAATTAATTATTGCTTTTCTCATCGCGTGCTTAAATTTTTTTTTCTAAATTACACATTCGTTCATTTTTTCAGTGCCAAGTTCATTGAGTTTTTTAAATAATACAAATTTAAAAAAAAAAAGATATTTACTATTTAATTCGAATTTGCTTACGAAGTGTTTGTTTCCGTAAATTTTTACTCTAATAGTTCAAAAGCCTTTCAATGCTGGAACGGTACGTGCTATCTAAACACCGACTGTTAACGCCCACGTCTATTATTTCACAGCCACAAAATTGTAATAAGAGTTTTTGTGAGAAAAAGACGCAATCGGAAATGAATCTGAAAGTGCAAAACTCGAACATTTTGAACTTTTTCCATTTTTGGTACCGCACAGGCAGCAATTTTAAAATTATAGCAAATGAAACTGAAAGTTTTCATTTGTTAGTTATTTGCAAACATAATCATAATCGACTTTGGAAAATTTGAATATCGATATATTCACATATAGCGTAGCGTGATAAGATAAATTTTGAAAATATCTTATTTCAACTATGAAACAATAGCATCTGTATTAAAAACCATCCTTAATTTTTATTAGAAAAATATACCTTAGTTACTAGAAATATTGGTAAGATATGTAGTTTTGAAAAGGTAAGGGTTTCTATAACATTTGTACTCCTATTTCAAGGGTTCCATTTGAACCATTTTAATTGCTTTGACAATTGTATGGGCTTTTCAGAAAAACCTTTTCAAGAAGAAGAATTTTTAAAAATTCGATCTCACTTAATCTTATTAGTTTCCTAGCTCTATATGTATAAAAACGCGGCCAGATTTATTTAATTGAAGCGCAATCAAACTGTCACATAATTTCTGCTTTTTTGAGAAGGGTATATTAAAGACTAACAGATACTGATTAATGTGTAGATCCCTAGAGAATAATTGATATAGTTCATAATTGCTCATCTGTGTATCAATTTATCTGCTAAACAACAGAATGACAAATACGTTGTTATGCCTGCCTACTGATCTTCTTCAGATATGCATTACAGGAAAATACAACTTTTGATTTAATTTGAAACATATAAGGTGGTTTGAAGCTATTCCTTACGAAACATAAATCAATCTTTCTATCAGTAAATAAGTGTCAATATTCGGCTTAAATGCACTTGCAAGATTTAGTATTTCACGCAATACTTTAGGAGTAAAATTCGAGAGAAGAAACAAACTCATGAAAAAGGGATTTATAATATATTTGTTATAAGCTAATGAAGACAATTGAAAAATAAATATTTTAAATATTTTTTTTAGATTAGTTAGGCTAATTTGATATGATTTTAGTATAATGAAAACAAAACTTTTATTATAGAATTTTTAATCACATTAACAATTCATAATAGGAACATGAGAGTACTCAAGGCTGCTCCACCAATGAAGACTAATGCTACCGTTTGAAAACACATGAACGTGGCTAAGGGGGGCTTATGCATTTTTTACACTTACACTTTTTTACACTTATACGAAAATATTTCGTCCTAAGAGTGTGAACGCAGGATGTTTAAGAATGCCTATATGGTAATGACCGCGCTACCGAAAAGTGATTAAGCAAGGTATGAACATATGTAAGTGCAGTTATTGAAATCAGAAGAATTATTTTAGGTAATGATCTTTTAATTTACTTATTTATTTTTATTTTTTTGTAATAAAAAGCATAAAAATAAATATTAAACGGAATTTTCTTTACTATTTCAATATTTTACTATTAGAAATCTTTTTATGCTAATCAGTTTTATGAAAGAAATTTATAAATTACCACCCCCATTGCCTGCTCCGCAACTTGGCTAGTCCACTGTCTTGTACTGATATATAATTTGTTAGAATCATTATTGTAATGCTTCTAAACTCATTCTTTGCAAGATTATAAGCCTTTCATTGCTTATAGGCAGTGTTAATACCAAAACTACATCAATCACAGATTTTTAAATATGTCAACATAGAGTAAAATAATTTTAAAATGTAGTGAGAGATAATGATAATTATTAGATTTCGTTGTCTTGCCAAAAATCTACTTGACCACAGCAGCGATGACAGAATTAAATTATCAAATAAGTATTTCTGTCAATTTAAAGTTTGAACTTCTTAAATAAATTTAGTTGTTTTGTCAATGAATTTGGCAAAAAAGTGCACAAATTATTCCTCTCAATTCCGCCAATTAATTTCATATAATAATAAAAACGTGTTATGTGTAAAAAAAAAGCCACACGCAAGCATCTCAGAAATGCATTGCTATGCATTGCTGGCAGTATTAAAGACTTCTGCAGCATTTCGAGATACTTTCACTCTGCCGCATAATTTAGCAACGCAGTTTATATCGTTCAGCAGCTCAAATGCATAGCTCAAATGCAGAGCCTGCAACAGCCGGAAAAACAAGTGTCTACGTTGTGGTTATATTGGAAATTGCGATGCAATTGTTTAATTTCAGTTGCATTAAATTTAAATAAAAACTAAAAATACAATAACAAATTTGGCCGAAAGCTACTTTTGCAACATGTTGCATTTAGTTGTTACTTTTTTACCATTGTTTATACTCGTAAACACGTTCATACGAATCGTTAGTGTAATTGTCTGTGATATAGTCGGTGACTATGTCTTTTACGGCTTCCGTATTTGGTCATTTTAATGTACATTTACTATGCAATCTTTATATGCTTTTGCTTATGGATCTATTGTCCCGTCATATAAAATTGTGTATTTCAAATTATTATATGATTTTGAAATTTATCATTTCACTGGTATAATTTTAAATAATAAAAATTATGTTTTACTAGGAAATAATTATTATCTAAATCAAAGTAGTTCTACTGCAGTTTTATGATTGGATTTGTGCAATCACCTAAGGTTCATTTTTTAAGTCTACAAATTTTTATAACACATTGACTAATAAGTCCGTTAGACGATACATTGGCAGCAAATAGAAGAAGCTTTCAAATGATATCTGCCAAATTACAACATATTTAAACGTTTACTCATGTGGATACATTAGTTTTATTCACGTTACTTTTTATATTTTCAGAGCAATTTCATATCTTGATTTGTCATTGCTTTTGGACGGAAAACAATTCGTGCGAGCAAAAGTTGGGTTTGATAAATGATATCCGGATTCTGTCTTATCGAGAGAACTAATAGAATGTGAGAAAATAATAGAAACGTACCCATACAAATTCCAAATATGCCGAACGCGTTGGTTTTTAAACTGTAGCTCAACCATCCATCTGTTCTCTTGTGCTTCTAGGTACACAAACCTTAGTCCAATTGACCATTGGACACACCCTCTTCAAGTGGCTAGGTTTCTTTGTCTGTACCTGGGTTAATTTCAATTTAAATCCTACACATCCTTTATCTTTCCCTCTTCCCTTTTCCCTCACCCTTATCCCATACACCACCAATTCACAACTCAACCCATGTATTTGTCTTGTAATCGTTAGATGTTATCTGTTTTCAGATCCCTGCGGGTTACAACAACAAGAAGAACAACGTGTTGGTTGCCTAAGAGCGGTGGTGACTCTGGAAAACATTGAGAAAGTCCCAAAACTCATTTTAACTTCACAACTCATTAAATTAAGTTGTAGAAGATAGTTAGCTGGCCCCTTGAAGATTTAAAAAGAATATTTTACATCAAATTTGTCTATGAGAAAGCTCTTTTCGAAGTGGGTAAAGCATTTGTTGACAATTGCTATTTGGATGTTAAAACCAGATAAAAATAACTTTTTGTGTAGGTATGTAATAATGGACAAAATTTGAATCTACCATATCACTCCAAAGTCGAATCGGCGGTCAGCTACGTGCACAGCAACTTGCGAACCTCGCTCAAAACGGTAAAAAACATTATGACATCCATTGTGAATCGATTACCTTAAAAATTACCAGACCATCGACAGCGATTGCTATATGGAAGAAATCGGGCAACAACGACTCCATATGGAGAAACATAAAGTCCTCTTTCACAAAGACAATACGTCATATCACAAGTCATTGGCATCATGGCTAAATTCCACTAATCATATGGTACTTCGAATTGCTTCCGCACCTACCGCATTTGCCAGATTTGACCCCCAACCATTATTTCACTCGATAGCAAAGTGATACGCTTCCAACTGGATTATATCTCTTTGAAGCGATATGTATTTTGAATACGAAACTTTTGTTAGCAATTTAATGTTGTCTTGTAAAAAACGTAGTTTTTTTTTATTGCACACTAGACTATCTCATGTAAGTGTTTTATTAATTGATGTCAGAGATGATGCTGTTGATGGTGGTGAAAGCAGGTAATCACTGATGCTAATCGCATTAATTGAAAACGTTTATGTACTAGCATTTTAACAGATAAAATAGACAACTGTATTATACACGTATTATATACGTATTATATATTTTTACAAGCACTCATTAACATGCAATCGTTCATTCACTAAATAATACATTTTGAAAATCACAATTAAGTCAATCTGTTTTATGTACTTCGTAACTGAAGTGCAGTATTTTAATCTGAAATTACCGTTAATAATAAATTATTATTGGATCACAATTTTGAATCACATTTGTTTTAGCAATAAAATTAGATATTGTGCTACTTTTTCTGACTAAGTTTGTTAACAAAACTTATCAATTCACTTATTTGGCTTATATACTGAATAATAGTTATTCTGTTGCTGGAATAAATAATTGAAGAAATTAATAAAAATATATATTCGCATGAAGGCTATATATTTATTTTTTTGAGTAAATATTAAAAGTACGTTTTTTGTACTAGAAACACCTAAGGCATGCTAGAACTGAATACAGCCAAAATAACTACTATCACTATATCTATTAGAACAACGGCACTCAATTAATTATTTAATATCGTGGCTATCCTAACATTATTAATTTTTTTAAATATTTTCGATTATAATATTCTTTAATATTTTTAAATATTTTCCTATTTCAAATTGTGTAAAATAATTTTTTTTAATATTATTTCAGTATCGTGTAATTGTTTAAATTATAAATATTTTAGCAAATCTGCTACAAAAGAGCAAGTTGCTTTTAAAATTAAAATTAAAACTAATTTAGCTTATATTTGATGCAAATAGTAAGTCTACAAAAAATTTATGAATTAAAATTAACCACGCAAAGCTCAAATTTAATTTTTTTCCAACAAACAACTTTAAATTTTGCAAAACATTTAAACGAATTTTAATGCATTATCTTGTTTATTAACGTCAGCAATCTTAATGAAGTCAATCTCAAACATTATTAATGAATTATTTAAAAAAAATCGGAACATGTAGGAGTTATATTCACAATGTTGATATGTTTAGACATTTTTATAGCTTTATATTTTTGTATAATAATATGCCAAAATATTTATAATTTAACTTTAAAACTGATATATTTAAATAATCAAAATATACTGAGTTCTTATACACAAATTGCATCAACTTCGGGACAAAATTCGAAAAATTAAAAACTTTTATTGTTAGCTTCAGTTTTTGCGAGACCTACTAGCTGACAGCACACTTATCTGGGTTCCCGGTCATAGGAAAATTAAAGGGAATAAAAAAGCAAACAGTTTTGGTGTTCACTACATTCACTACACTGCAGTTCTCTCTGGTCACTGTTATGTAGGAACCCACGCAGAGGACCCATGCATTTCTTTTAATACTCACTCTTACAAAAAAAGTAATAATTAAGTAATAATAAATTTTCTCTCTAACCGCACAGCTTTGGCCTCCAGAAGAAACAAATTTATAAAGAAGTTCTTTATTGACTGTTAAAATGTTCATCAGTAAGTATGAAAAATCTGTTGAATAACTCAAATTTAACGGGACGGATTTAGTTTTTCTTTTTATCTCTTTAAGTTTCTTGAGAGCAATGTTGAAGTAAACCGAGGAAAAATTGCTGATTATGAACAATGAAAGATTATTAGCTTCAATTTTAGTAATTATCAAGAAATTTTAGTAATTATATGATAAACAGAATTCGGAGAAAAGTCTCACATCATAGAATCTTGAAAGTTATCAACATTAGCCGTAATTTTTTCTTTCAGAATAGCAAAAAAAGTACTCGAAACTTACAAAGAAAAAAGTATGAAAATAATACTCTTAAATCCCTCAGAGTTAGGTTTTATTCGTAAAAAAATTTATGTTTAAAATTTCAGTGCAGCCTAATCCAAAAATCAGTCTATTGTGAATATTTACTGAAAATATGTTGCAAAATTTCAGTTATCCGTTAAAATCATATGAGCATTTCATTTACAAATGATATAAAATAAATATATATAACACAACCAAAAATATATGTCAAAAAACAGCATTTAACATATTTTAAAAGTGATGCCAACTTTTTTTAACCAGACTTAATGTTGTTTTTTCACAACTCTGGAAGAAAAAATTACGGCTATTATTTTTTTATATATGTGTATATATAATGTATTTATTTATTTGTATAATATATGATGTGTATATAAAAAACACATAACATATATAAAGAGATTATTGTCATTTGCGTAGTAGGTTAACAGACAAGCAAATAATATTTACAAGAGTTTTTATAGGATACAGAAATTAAATGCATATAAGCAAACAATCCTTGGATTTAAGATCTAAAAATCTAATATTTAATAAAAGTTACTTGCTGTAGCAGTCAAATCATAAGTCTTATCGAACATTATTCGATAAAGATTGAAAGACTGTTATAACTGCTGGTCTGGAAAACCTTTAAATTTAGTTTGAAATTTAAAATACATCATGTTCAAACATTAACAATAAATTTATAATTGAAAAGTTAAAAAATTGTTTTAAAATTTATATGTTTCTTAATTTGTATAAAGTCGAATGCAATTGTAACGCTCACCTTAATAAAAGACTTAAGCAACAAACTTATTTACAAAAACTGATGTTAATGAAACTTTTAATGAACGCAAATCATTCAATCGTAGAATTAAACCTCTATACATATATGTAGTATATGCGGTATATGCAGTATATGTATTTTTATATACTGACGGCGAATGTTGTTCAAATTAAATTATGTTTTATAACAATATAAAAACAGAAAAACAAAGCAAAATAGTTGCACGCGTTGCATTAATTAAATATTTCCACAAAAACTTCGTTCAAAATGCAGCATGCAATAGCGTTCATTAATAGACAAAAACCTGTAAGTTGTGCTATGTAAAACTCCAACTGTGCAGCATAAAAACCTATTTGATAAATATTGCACAACCGCCTGATTTTAACTACCAATAGGCACTTATATTTTGACCATAAAATGTTATCCAAACTGATACCAGAAAGCAGCAAAGTGCTCGGTACATCGGATGAGGTTTAATTTCATTTTATGTTCTGCACTGAATCGTTTTTTAATTTACAATATTTACGTATTGAAGTCAAAAGATACAAATACAAATTTCTTAATAGCAAAATTTATTGCAATAAAAACTATTGAGTGAAATATTGTACTACTATTAAATACATGAGCTTTTTCTTCGTCTATGAAAGAATCGGTTGAGAAACTTATAAACTTCAATCAAATATACAATATTCTTTAATTTAAATATTTTTAGTAGTTCGTATAATCTTTTCTTCTTCATTTCGGTTCACTGAAAGGATCTCTCACTTAATAACATTCAGCCTTTTTATATCTTTATGTCTCCTTATCGTTTTTTTTAGTAGGTCTCTGTGTCTTGTTGTCATTGATTTGGGACTGAACAGACTTTTTAAGTCCTCTAAAAACCCAGTTCTACAACTTGTATTGCACTTGAAGTATCTGCTCTTTAAACAATCGTACAATATTTTCGTTTTTCAGTAATGAATTAATTTCTCGTCTTATTGGATCGGCTTATAGATTTGGCGAACAATTTTCCCTTTAGAGATCAGGTGAGTATCTTTCATCTAAGCTATTAATCGGATCTTTCTCAACTGTAAGTAATTACTGGCCTTATTATTGTTTTGTAGATTCCAAAGCTCATGCTTTGGAGAGTAGTCTAGATTTCTGAAGTCCAGGTTTTTATAATAACAACTGTTAGCTGCCTGCAGGCTGCTTTCTATTGTGCATTTGTTATCATTGGTTTTGTTGATTAACGTAACAAGATAGGTAAAGTTGTCTACAAGATCAAAGTTATATTTGCTATATGCAAAGTATTGTACCAGCTATATGCATATGTATCTGATAGTGTGATATTGTGGTAGTGGCACGGAGTTCTAAGAAGTGGTAAAATTCTAGAAAGCGTATTTATGGAAAACTTATAACATATAGCTGGTATGATTTAGTAGTTATATTCCCTCAAATTTCCAGGGAGTAAATTTCATAGTGTAGAGTTTAATACCTAAGATTATTTGATGCTGCATTGAAGAGTAACTTTTTCTAATGACCGCTCAAGAATCATTAAGGACTTCAAATCTTTTGAGACTATCAAGAGCCTGTTTAAGTAATCAAAAATCATAATAAATAGACCAACAAAATTTTAAAAAGCACCTACCCATGCCAAAGCAATAAAGATTTTAGATCTTATAAGACTATCAAGAGTCTATTTGAAGTCTACAAAAAGGATTTGTAGCCTTATGAGATTTTTATAACACTTATCGTGTTCATGGAACCATTTTAGTAGCAGCTTAAACTGGAATATCATTAATTGAAGAGCAAAAATTTAAAAAAAAAGGTTTTAATTTTTTTTGAATGGAAGAAGAAAAATGGCCTTTTATATATTTACATTGATTTAGATATGTATGCCGTTTTTTGTTTATGTAATAAAATTGATTTAATATCTACATATTGTCTGTGCTTACCAAATAGAAATCGATTGGTTTTTCACGCATTTTGTTATACGCTTTTTGTATCTCAGTTTGCTTGAGTGCATGTGCAATGTGCAGGGCGCTGGCATCGAAACGACCATATTTGTAGTCTGAATCATTCTGCGAAGGCGAACTGACTTCTCGGCTGCCATAACCATTTGGCGTAGACTGACGTGAGCCCAAAGGACCTGTAAGATTTACATTTGCTTGCAATAAAATACACACCATATCAATTGAATTATATTTTAGCAAATGTACTCGTATGCAAATATAAGGCATTCAAATTTAAATTAAATTAACAGCAAATATGGCGACTTAATTAAAATTCACACGTTTTGCGTGAATTAGATTTTGCTTACCGTCGACTTCGCTGCGTGTACCGCGGATTTGTTCGTTAACATATTTGTTGGTGCGCGGCGCATTCAAGGCTTGTCTTATGCCCACAGATGTTTGATCTAGGTGACCTGGTCCGCTCTTTGGTACATGTGAACTGCAATAGACCTGTTTGAAAATAAAATAAATAAATCATTTGATAGTTATTTACATTTTATCAACACATTTTTTTAAAATAAAATAAATAACAATAAATAATACTAGTAAAAAAACAATAATAACAAATAACTAACAATTATATATATAGTATATAACAAAATTTTTAAGTATTGAAGATTGAGGACACAATTAACTAATTACTTATATTTCGGTAATCTTATTGAAAATGTTTACTATGTGACCATAAATCACAGTTCAGCTGAAGAATGATTGGACTGGTGTAATATTGGTACAGTTGGATGCCGAAGAAGAGACCGACCTAGAAAGAGCTGGCTAGAAGATTCTGAAGAAGTTTTAATAAGCGATTGAAAAAATTTGACATCAGATCGAGTCAGATAGCAAGAATCGGTTAAGGAAGCACTGGTCCACCGAGCACCGTAATGCTAAGAAAGAAGAATATTGGTAGGGTGCTAGTACCCATTTATTATTTTACATAATGTTTGTAATTTTTGAGTATTCATTAATCAATAATATTTATATATACGTATAATATATGAGCGTAGTCAAGGAGACTAGAAAAATAAGGCGAAATAATATATATTATATTGAAAAGAGATCCTTTGAGCGAATAACTAAATGTAATAGTATTGACATGTGGTTGTTGTGGATCAATAAGATCAATTTTATAGAATTATGCAGTACTTTGATGATTATTATAGTGGGACGACTAATTTTTTGTTTTTCTGCTTTTTTTATATATGAGATATTTAAGTGTATAAGTATATTGTCACTAATAAGAATTATTGAAAAAACATATTATTAGGTAATTTAAGCAATATTGTACGTACAGATATTTTAAATATTCTATTCGTATTTTCATTAATTAATTAATTTTTACATCAAATGTGCATAATATGTAGGTGATTTTATTGCAAAATAGTCGATGCCCGCCAAATATGGCGGAGCTGTTTAGACCATTTTGACTAGCGCCATTTTGGGATTTGCGTAACTTTGTTGCCAGCCATTCAAAAATTTTATTATTATTAGTAATGACTCGATTGCGAGTTACGTATTTTTATAATCCACATATATAATTTCAGTATTAATTTAAAAATATTTTGTATAAACTATAAAAGGCGGAACAGGAAAACATAATATTCCTAACAAACTGTCATGATAACCATATTGAATGTGGCACACCGAAGCGATGTTTTAGACTTGAAAACAAAATTAAGAGGAAAATATTTGCAAAGGTAATTGGATTGCATCCATTTTTAAGAGATAATGAATAATTTGTTTATATAATATGTCTTCAGACTTATGTTTAGGTTTTTTAAAATCTTTTTTTAAAATTGAAAGTAAAAGATAATTTATCACTTTAAATAAAAGAAGTCAAATAATATTTAATTTTATCAATTTTTGAACCATGTTCTATGTCATTGAATCAATGTCTAGTGGACTGTTGCTTCATTGGCATAATAAGTGATTATATGGATACTAAGAAGACTTATTGAAACTCATTAACTGTATCTAGAAAATAAAATGCTTTTACAAAGTTAACGCAAGGATCTGTATTGTAAACAGATCCAAACAACAAATAAAAAATGGATCTTCAGTCAAAGTAAACACTATGGATGTACGTAGAGGTTGTACGCCTAATTCCATTGTATCGATCAGTAGTTTGGTGAAAAGCTTTGAATAAAGGATACACAATTAATAAACTTGGTGATATATAAAGGTCTGTAGTTTTACCGATAAAAATGATAAAATCATCCGGAGAGTGACATTCAACAGAAATATTACTACGATTCTACCCTCAAAGAAAAAGTGAGCAATTGGATCTTTGTTAAACGGTTCCGCTACAATTTTTATGGAAGACTTCCAAATGGATTGCAGTGCAGTGGCAGGTATATATCGCATTATAGAATGTAAGATATGTAAAAATTTTATCATAACAGTAACATTACAATGTAACACGCGGCGATTTCGCAGGCTCGGTCATTTCGAAGAATGGATGACTATATTTATTCCAGCGAAAAAAGTATTTATGGTAGCAGTTGGATTAAGTAGAGAAATGATCTGCATCGGACTTAGTGGTCAAATTGAGGAGGTACTAGTCAGGTTTAACACACGAGACAAGAGAAAGCCTCGGACCAAAACTTAACAACAGGTTGTTATGGTCAAGTAAGTAAGTAGTTATTTCATAAAAATATGAAATATATAAAATTTTAACTAAATAAATTTTATTAAATAAGAGTTCAATCAAGAGTTCAATAAATAAGAAATAAATTTAATATAAAATTATTATGGAATAAAATATGAATAAAAATATTCATTAACCTTTTCGATCTCGTCTGAGCGAATCGTGGGGTAAAGGTAGCATGACTTTCTCCTTATTAGGTTCCTAGATTAGATTCTATACACAAGAGAGAGTAATAAAATCATGCAATATATAATACCTCTACAAAAGAATAGTATTGAAATTTAACAATTAAAAATAAAACTATAATTAATTAATGCAATTATTCTACAGCTGTTTTATGATTCTGTTATAATATAACATAGCAAGTCAATTGGTTAAGTGTAAATTAATAAAAACATACAAGTCAAGTACGATTTTGGGTCAATTGGCTAATGAACGCTGACTCTAAGATTTAAATTTGGCAGGGCATGAGTTCAATCCTTGGTACCTGCAGTTTCAAAAAATTTTTTACGAATAATCAAATACATGAAATAATTTCATGTCCACTGTTGATGGATATTTGGCAATACTCGATACAGTTGTATGGTCAGTCAAAAATTCAATTAATTAATAAAATGGTAATGCTGTAATTTAATGCTATTCGAAATACAATAGTTTATATTAAGAATTAAGTTTCTTTCATTAAAACCGCTATTAAAAATCAATTTAATATTAAGGCCGTATGCGAGTTCGAGTAAATTGATGCTAAATTTAGGGAAATAGTAAATTATGTCGGTATGGCAGCGAATGTTGGTATTTACCAGAATTTCGAATAAGGTAAATTAGATAAAAATTAGATAAATTAGGTGTTACCATTGTGAAAATTTTATAAGGTGTTTAATAAATAGATAAATAAATTTGAAAACTTTTAACCAAAAATAATAAATAAGTGCAATAAATAAATAAATATTTACATAAGTGCAGTGCAAAAAATCCCTAGGAAATTTCAATTTACTTGACCTAAATTTACTCGAACTCGCACAAGGCCTAAATAAGAATTATAATTTTTTTTAAACCACATAAAATTTAAATTTTTACCATTATCATTTATCGATGTATGCAATATAAAATGGAAACCTACTTATACTTAATTATCATATACACATAGGATTAAATATACTAACTTTATTCCATAGATATGTTAGATGCCTTACCTCTTTGTCATCCTGCTTATGTTGATTGTTGAAATATGTTTTTAAGGTTAATTTTGTTCCACAGTGTATGCATTTGAAGCAACCCGAATGGAAGAATGTGAAATCTTTAAGTGGACCCACTCTATCAACTTGGTATACTGTTTCATTGCATCGCAGGCAGGTGGATTCGTAGAAATTCGACCGATACATGTTTGGTGACTTCAAGACTGATTTTACATAAATTTTAATTGAATTATTTGAATTTTCTTTATTTACTTTATTTACTTTATTTGCTATATTATTAAATATTTTGGCTAATTTCACTTATATGCGTTTTTATTAATTTCTATTTTTCTCACTTATTTATTTCTATTTATTTGGAATTTTCACTTTATTTGACTGTTTTTAGGTTAAATGACTTGAGGCGCATATTGGGTGATTTGTGGTAATGGAATGTGCGCCAGCGCACGTTTTTCTCGTTTCTTGCCAAAAACACAGTTTTTAGTTAAGACTTTTGCATGATTTGTTTGTTTTTGAATAGCCAAATGTGCATGTCACGTGAATCCCGACTTTGCTGGAAAGCGTTTGGTTTTCATGAGCAACTGCAAAAATATGTAAAAAAAAAACTTTTATTAGAAATTTATAGATAAGTAAACAAGTAGAGATAGAAAATTTCTATAAAAAATATTTAAAAAAAATCTTTTTTTTACCTTTAAATATAGTTTTAATAGAAACTGAGTTTTCAATAAAAATCATAATAAGCATGGATATAAATGTGTATTTTTATCAAGTTTTCTATAAAACACAGAAAATTAACTTAGCTTTTTCTGAATTTATGTGGGAGGATGATGCTTATATTTGGTGTGATTTGGTTATATGTCAAGTTTAAAGTAAATCTATTTATATACTATAACAGAAGTAGTATATTTATTAATATTAAGAAATTTATTATTAATACTATAAAAACAGAAAATATCATTTTTATAAATTCAATGTATATGTGTAAATAATTATTTTTCTCTAAATGATGGTATTGTACAGTAGTTTAGGAATATAAAATATCAGATATCAGACAGAATTATTTTACGTGAACAGCAGATTGTTTGTAAAGGCTTTCTACAAAGTGGAGTTTCATTCCAACCAAACAAACTTAAAGAAAAATGAGACTTACTCGATACTCACTGCAATACCCTACATTAATAGAATTGTATTATTTCATTATAAAATACAGTTATAGATATATTTAAATATGACCTTATTTAAAAGATTGGATAGGTCATCAGAAGTTAAACATTTCATTGCTCTGATTGATGGTGCAGTGGTTTGCAGAGGTGATTTTGTTTATAATCTACAAATGATTTTTGAAGATTTTTGAAGAAAACACAAAATATCTACAAGCATTTAAAGTTTCACAAACCACCTTTAAATAGGGCTATGGCCTTTTGGACATAGCCTCTACAACATTTAGTCTGTAAAATCAAAACTCAAACCCGTTTTTTTACTGTGGGGTTATACTTCTCTTTAGTACCTTCCATTTAAGTTCAGTTGTATTCAAATGCAATAAGAAATAGGTAAGTAGAGGCAACTTACAGTTATATTTTAGATCAAGATATACAGAAATCAATGCATTATAGAAATACTTACGTTTATTCTATTATCATATATCTCACTATTAGTTTTTAGAAAAATTATATTTATATAAAGAGAACACAACAAAAGGGTGACCTTTACACATGTTTTTTAATTTATAATTCCCCAGGATAAATGTATATACTGAATATAAAATATCAGAACAACCTAGTGTATGTGAAAAGAAAATGTATATAGCTAATTTAATAAGACGAATAATATGCTTAAATATATTCTTAAGGTACCTTCAAAGAAACGCGGTACGGAACGATATGCGGTAAATATAACTATTACGTGAAAAATCAAAAAAAAAAATATTACGTACTATATTTAAAATGATGGACCTCACGATACAAGGCAATTATTTTGGTAAAAAAAAAAGTTAACATTAAAAAATTAAATATAAAAAAACTGCTTCACGTGAAAAATCTATTTAAAAAGTTTTTTATAAAAAATTTTTACAAGCAGTTTAACTTAGTTATATTATATTAAACTTCTTTGATTTCTAAACTAAGACATTTTTGATATATTTAGCAAATTGATTGATATATTTATGGGACTAACTTGAGCATTAGTACTATTTTTTGTTAATACTTAGTTTAAAAAAATTCAGGCTTTAGTATTATATTATTTTTGACAAAGCGCACACGGCGTGGCTTATAATATTATAAAACAACATATATTTATTTTAAAAATAATAAATAATTTACAAGCTAATATAAATAATATATTTAACTATACGATATCTTTTTATATATTATGCCTTTCGCTTTTTATTTTTGAACATTTTGAAAATACGGATAATTACTAATTTTACTAGCAAACTAATTAACTGATTTCAATTTTAAAATTTAATTTCTTTTACCTAAAATTATATTTCGTTGCATAATAAAATAATATTACAGTATATTACTTGAAATATTACACTTTTACTTAAAATTGATCTTTTGCAATTATTTAGATTTGGAGCATAAATAATCGTAAATAGCAGGGCGTAAAACCGAACAAATTACGTGCACTTCGAAATAAACAAAAGACTTAGGAAACAAACTTTTGGCTACTGTAGCGTGTTACATCATTAAATGGATTGTCTAAGTATTTCGTACTAATTATTTATTTTAATTTTTTTATTTACTCAGCTTGAAATGCAACCAAAATTAAAAAAATATTTTAGCTAAAATTATTGTAATATAATTATTCAATTAAAAAAGGGGAAATGTGAAAGTTATACATTTCACAAACAAAACAAAATAAAAAAATAAATAATTTTAAACGTTCGCTAGATATACAAAACTTCCCAATTTTATTTAAAAAAATATAAACAATTAAATATTATATTAAGTTAAAGCATTTGAAATAAAAATATATTTTTATTTTGCTCAAGTCATTACTGCATTTTAATTAATATTATTTTAATTAGTCATAATGAGCATCTTGATGTATTAAAAACGTTTTGTCGGCTAAATGGTATTTAATCTGGTCATAATTAACTTGGCTTTATTAACTCTTTATCTACTTAAACCAAAAACAGTGTTGTAAATCTCTTCACAAAAGTTGATTTGCAATATTATTTCTCTGAGCTGTGGATGACATTACAAGCAAATGCAGTGACATCAAAGTGCAACAATCTCAACATTCCCAGCTATTTGCAGTTGTATTTCAATGCATATATAGTCTCATTAACTTTTTTATTGTGTATAGAAAAATAATTACTTGATTTCAACTGCGGTCGAGGTCATTGGCAACTAAGCCGCCAGTTTGTCGCTTATACTCGACACCAGAAATGTCGTCAGCAGCAGCAGCAGAAGTAGCAGCATCAGCAGTCATCACGAACCAACAAAGTCCATACATCAAAAGTCTTGAAACATTACAAAAATAAAAAGTAACACTTCTCCCTACATTTCTGTTTGTTTTTTCTGTTTTCGTTTTTAGCTTTTATAGGTTTTTGGAAACTTTTGGCTTGTTTGTTTAGTTATTTTCACATGGCGTCATAGTTCAGGTCTTTTTACTCATTCGGATATACAATACTTGCATATGCGAAATAAATAGAAAAAATTAAAAAAATTTTAAATATATGAGCACATTTTTCATCTTTCATCTTCATCTTTCACACATAGATATAATGTTTAATTTTTAAACTTTAACTTTATCATCAAGTTTATCATTCTTTTTTTGATTGTTTGTTTGCCGTTTTATTAAAATTCATTAACATTTCCTCTGGTTGCTCAATTTGATGAACTCGGTAGTATACAAAAATGAAAGTTTCTGCCTCTTACCATCTTTAATTGACACACAGACAGCTGCGCACCATCATCTTAAATACATTGACCAGAGAAGTGTAAGTTTTATATTGGCTTGTTTATTATACTAGTTTGTGGCCGATCTAAGAGATTCATTGATCGAATATTGTTTAACCAAAGTTGGACATGTTAGCAGATATGTTAAATCACAGAAAATGATGACAACACCGCTTTACAAAACGCGTGGTGTTCCAAGAAGACAAGTTTTATTTTCAGATATTTTGAGAATTTTGCATGTAACATGTTGTAAAAATACTTAAAGTTAAAATTTTATTAAAATGATATAATGTTGACTTTTATGATAAACGTGTTTTAGTTCGAGCTTGGAAAATGACATTTTGATTTATAAAATGTTTATATAAATAAACATTATAATTGCTATTAAATATTTATGTGAATTATATATTAAGCTGACCATACTCGAAACAGCTGTCTACTCAACCAAAAATTCAATAAATTAAAAAAAAATATATAACATTTTTTTTGCTATAGTTCACTACTTCTTGAAACCTCTACTATATGGAGTAATTCAAGGTAACGTAGTTACGATCTTCTCTCCAATCACTCTCGATTTTTTCTTTCTTTCGAGTTTGGACATATGTTAATGTATTGCAAGCATAATGTATAGTTTCAGTCTGCCCTTCAATACGAATGAACTCGATCAAAATGTATTTATTTATTCGAATATATGCTTTAATATTTTGAATAAAATATCTATATAACACATTTGAAATAAATAAATAAAAAATGTAAAAGTATAAAGAATATTATATTAAGAATATTTTATTTTAAAGAATAAAAATTAATCAAAATTTCTTTTAATCGTCATAATGGTATCTCTGCTTGTAAGAACTTTAAGTGATCACTAAAAAAACTAAGCATATAGTATATAGTTTTTAATATTGTCATGTATATTCACCTATGGAATGGAATAACATTGACTGAAAATTACAATACAGAAAGTATGATATATGGGGATGGTGAATGCCTTACGTTTTAATGAAAAGAAAAATACCAGAAGACGAAAAAAAAAGAAACAAACGATCATGAATGGAATAGTTTCAAGAAGTTATTACGATACATAAGATATATGAGAATATTGAAGGCCCTATACTACTTTTCTACTGGCTTCGTTAGAACAATTGAGTTACTTGAGATTTAAATAATTCAAGGAATCTCAAGTAAATAAACTGGTTTAACAAAGCCAATGGAAACATACTATAAGCTTAAGTTAGAAAGTTAAAACACAACAGAAAAAATAACAAAAAAATAAAGAAAAATAAAA
>NC_051847.1:21291900-21302724 GCF_002237135.1 Teleopsis dalmanni | reverse complement strand
ATAGTATAGCATTATTATATCCTAAATAAACTGGATTAAGCCTAACAATAATATGTGTTCAAATCATTTAAAGAGCTTCTCGTCTACCTTATAAATTGTTTAGATTCAAACCGTAGATATTATTTTTACAGTCTCGTGAAGTTCTACCAGTTTAGGATGGCCAACAACCAGAAATGGAGAGGAAAATAAAACGAATTCTATACCTTCAAATATGATATCGAAGAGATTCGTGTGAAAGAGTAAAATACATTGGTAAAAGAGAAATTGGTTTATAGCAATAGTTGTCGATAAGTATATGATATAAAGACAACAATCAACGAATGCGAAAGGATTGTAAGGATTGATGTGTCATTTGGTTGTCAATATGGGTCCAAAGTAGTATGAAATTGCTTATGCAGCATCTGATTATACTATTTTACAAGAAGCATTACATATAGCAACGCCATCAAGTAGTTTTACAAAACAATATGCGCTTTATCTACACCATAATATATATCATGATTGATTGTTTAATCCTCACTGTAGTTGTTATGTCGTCGAGTTTTTACACGGTTAACTATGTCCCTCGATACTATCTTCTTTATTGTCACTTACATTCCAGTTGTGCACTTGTATTCTTTGTATGCCGTCCATTACAAAGTCGGACCACCTTTGTCCTATTGCTAATCGGCACATAAAACGAATACAATATAATACAATATAAGCAGCGAAAGGTTGTCCTATTACTATGTACCTACTCAGCGGTTCTCTTAACTTTTGTGCAAATGTAGTCATTAATCGCTTTCAATACTTTGCTACAAACTTTCAACCGATCGCATAACGTAGCGAAAGAAAATATCAGCATTATATATGAAACTAAACAAAGGATTTTGGATTTCAGGGTTGTAGGCATTTTTAATTGACCGTTTGAGCATCGCAAAGTTAAGTATATCCCTCAATTTTAAAAAGTAAAAAAGAGGTCGTGGATCTCAAAACTAAGACGCAGACTTTATTTTTTCTATTTTACTTAATTTAAATAGTTTATTTTTATAATTATTTTATAATTATCATATATTTATTTTTCAGAGCTTTGTCTTCAAACATAAGCAAATTCAAGTTTTTTTCTAAAAATACTGTCACTTTCTCAGGGCGTGTATGGATTTAGAATTTATTTCAATAAAAATTCAAAATATTGATTTATGATTAATAATAATTATAAGTTATCTTTTATGAAAATTGTATATCATTTAAATATTTTTCATATTGTTTACATTGCAATATTGCAAATTTAAATGCAATTTTTTTTCTGTTTTGCACAATGACATGAATTCGCTCTTAAGACTTTAGCAGCGTGGACCAGTTTGCCGTCAGTTTCTGATTTCAAACCATCTTGCGGTAGATGCGATTTCACAATAAATTTCTTTTATTAAGAAGATTAGCAGGTGCGTTTATTATTCTGTCGAAGTTTCAGTTTTATAATTTTAAATTGCCGATTCTATTGAAACTTGAAACCTCATATCTTCTACAAAAAGTATTTGGTCTAAGGTTCTTATAAATAATCTTATACCGAGTGTACAGTAGAATTAAGCTGATAGAAATCGATATCATGGGAACGATTTTTTTACTGAGTCTAAGCAAAATAATAATGATAAGTATACTATGAATAATCACCAGACCAAAGTTAAATACATAATAGTTTTTAATATTTATGTTCTTTGGTAATTTTGTAAATATGTGAAAACTTTAAAAAATGTTGTGCTATTATAAATTTTAATAATTTTTCAACAACATATGTGCTTTTAAACGCACGACACATAATACGCAAAATATTTGATAAAATAATTGCCTCAAAAAGAGCACAATATTTTGGCCCCCCTATAGTACGGGTATTTGAACGCATAATTCAATAGGAAAAAATAAACTACGAAATACATCAATAAACAAGTGCTCCTCTCAACAATCAGCCACATTGTGATCAATTGAAAAAGCGACACAATTTCATACTTTCATGGGGGACTGATATGTCTAACTCTTAGGCATACTTACAAAATAATTTTATATAAAAAAATCTTACATGAAATTATGAGGGAAGTCAACAGCTGGTGACTACAAAAAAGTATCTTCAATGAATATTTCATATTGACAGAAATAAATATAAATAGGCACTCTATAGATAAGAAACTCCGTCAATCCCTTCTGATGTATTATAGGAAAATGGGAAAACAAGTGTTTGGGGCACATAAATTTTAAAAGTAATTGCAGCAATTAAAAAGACTACATGCCTAAAATATGCTGAAATACTCTGTACTTATTATATTTTCACTCTGAATTTATCAATGCATTCATTTTAGAGATTTCTTTAGGGAATACGAAACTTACAGTCTAGAAATATGTGGGATGATACCACATATTTAAAGTTGACACATGTTACAAATTAAAAATATTTAATCTTTCATTTTTCGTGCATCAATGCAATTTTATTTTAAACTAAATGTTGAAGGAGTAAATTTAGAAATAAAATATATTAATGTCTTTCAAATATTAGTAAAACTTACTAATCAGGTTCAAGGTTAAAGCAGTTCTATTTAGATGAGAGCAATCTTAATGCACTCGCCAATCTTTTTCTTCAGCCCTTCAAAATATTTCATAACCATAAAGCCAAGTCTACATATAAATTACATATGTTTTTAATTCACAATGCAAATATTCGATAATATTCGAAGTATGAAACATTTTATACTTTTGTTAAAGTTGTATATAAGATCACTCTATATTTTTCAATTCATTTTATGAAGACCCCTATAGTATATTAAGTTATCATGCCTTTACGAGTTTAATATAAGAAAGTGAAGAATTTTTATTTATTTTACTTGTGAATTTCAAAAAAACTCATGCCTTTTTTATATTTTAGTTACTTTAAATCTATAAGCACTACATTTTATATTAATAAATATTGATTGTTTTATGTAATTTATTATGATTGGTATCAACTACAATTGATTAAATTATCTTAAAATTTAAAAAGAAAAAAATAAAAGGCAATTAACGGGGTATTAGCTCTCGGGCCTCAGAACACTACGATCATGATTGATCTTTTGCGTTACTTTCCGACCCCCTAACTAAACAAAACATATCCCGACATATGGGTCTTTCGAATGAACTCCAATAAAAAGTTGTTAAATAAGATACATGATTAATATGATTAAAATATATATCAAGTGAACTTAAATATTATATCAACTTAATAATGTTAAATAGCAACTGATTTAAAAAATTAAAATCAACTCACCGCAAAGAAATGTGGTCTTAAACGTCCAATGGAATATTTCGCAATATCAGTAGTCATTTGGCAAACCGCTGCCCCGAAACCAAATATTCCAATTTTCTTATAGCATTCAACCATCCAATCTGGTATTTCATAATCCATAAATACATAGGGTCGAGATATGTTGTTGCCATTTGAAGTTTTGGCATTATGTTTGGATCTCACTACTTCCACAATAATTATCTAAAACAAATAAAATACACATTATTATAAGTTATAAAAGTTATAGCTTTTTTAACATAAAAGAAGTTTTTTATATTTTAAGTATAATGGTTAGATGTGATTCTCTTAATAAAGCTACATTGCTTTACTACTGCAGAAACAGGGTTTAGTTTGATAGGGATATAGAAGTCAGACATAACCATGTGTAATTTTATATTATTACTACTAATATTTGCACTACACGGAATCACATTCAGAATATAATCGAAAATAATTGTGAAAAAAGCCTTATCTCTTAAGATACTAAAAGGTTTGGAGAGGTCTTATCCTCTCCAACGAGGTCTTCATCTTGCAGAGGAGTAATAACTGCGTATAGATACAGAATTCAGACAAAATATAGCAGTTTGGTATAGTTTATATGAAATAGTTTAAATAAAACTTATTTCACCTAGTAAACTATTTATATCACTTAGAGCTTCAATGCATCAGTTTTACTGACTGCTGAAATTGAATTTGTTTGATTAGGTTTTTTCTCTCACTTTTACGAAACTTGATGGATTACTTGCGTTGTTAGAGAATGGATTACATACTCTAATTACATACTCTAATCTCATATGTTTAAAAGTATTGAAGCATCTTCTAGTTATATGCACCAAAAGTTTACTATAGAACTCAATGCACCTATGCACAATTTAGCACCTCATAAAAAATCTATTAAGGCCTCTTTCAACTTCCAAGCGTCTTTTTAACACAAATATACATACGTTCATAAAAATAGATTATATCATTTTGTTAAGGGCAACACTGTAGGTAGTTGGAGAACATATTTAAATATTTGTATTTTATATATGTGTTTACATATTGACATGAAGTTGTACGGAAACATGAAATTTATTTTGAAATACTTGATTTTTTTATCATAACAAATTAGATACCATTCTGTTTTTAAGTGCCCTTTTCGGTTTCTTAAGGGCATATGTATATATAACAGCTGTCATTCAAAAGTTCATAAAGTAACAATTTTATTGACAAGTAATTAGTTAACGTAAAATATTATTTCATTTTCAAATAATCAAATAACAATGCTAGAAAGATAATCAACTCCAGTTACACAAAATGTAAAATAAACATCATATTAACTCAGTTCGATGTTTGGATTATATTATTTTTGACATCCCATTTTTTACAAATTTTATGCCAAATATTATTATGAATACAACACCTTAAACCGAAGACCCTACGACTAGACATTGTTTTTATTTATAATCTACTTCAAGAATGTATATCTATATAGTTATTATGTAGATTATATGTATCTACGCGATGATTTGAGTAAAAAAATCGTAAGCGTATGGAGTTCTACTTTCAAAAATACTGTATATTGAATGCAGTATATACTCTATTAAACTGTATACTGATATTACTGTACACTGGATATTGTAGAAAATGTGACAAAAACGAAAAAATAAATTTATAAGTATAACAATAATATATATACGATTTCGTCAATAAAAAAGTTTCACTTCAGTACTTAAAATACATAAATAACTTTATCATTTTTTGAAACAAAATTAATTTATATTATCTTTGCCTTTTTTGGAATAGTGGTTTAAACCTTGGCATGAATATTTAATATCAGTGAATTTAAAATGTTATCTTTTTATAAATTTATTCTATTACAAATATATGAATGCTGTACTTTGTAATATATACCAGTAATAAATATAATAGATATAATATTATTTAAAAAAAATTAATATTATCGTAAGATACAGTATAGAAAAAGGTGAACTTGTTTGTTCTGCTGCTATCAATATCAATGTTATTGATAAAATAAGGTGAACAATTTAAAATATAAATATCTTTAATTTTATTGATAAATATAGTATATATATTTATAATAAATAAAATCATTTTTTTGTGAAAAATACGTAATAACATTTTAAACCTAAATCAAAGTAAACAAACAATCATAATTATTTATAAATTCTAAGCTATTTGGACTCTTTAATAAACATTCACATAAAATGTATATAAAATTTAAAAAATTATTAACAAAAAATTATTAATAAAAATTTATTAAATAATAAAATTAAATATTCATTTTTTAATTCAATTTATAATTTTTAATCAATAAAAAGATACCTAAATCACAAATTTTTAGTTGTGACTAAAATTTAATTTATAGTTATAAATTACCAAAACATTTTTATAAAACAAGACACTCACCGCTCCAATGGGTAACACTAAGCCTATAAAGTATAACATCCAATTTCGCACCGTCGACTCTTTAAAAGGATGTTTAAGTGATTCATCATCGCAGAAGAAGCCACGTTTATATGCACTTCCAAACAAGAAGAAACACAATATAGGAAAACCAACTGCAAAGAAATAAATATAAAACAAAATAATAATTAATAGTAATTAAAAAAACTTGAACACGTTTTTAATATTACATGTAATTAAATGTAATAGATTATACTTTAATTACTATTTGAAATAGTAATTAATATAAAAAATAATGTATCTGAATATCACAAATACTGATTAAGTCAATATAAATTTATTTACTTTTTTTATTAAATCAAAATATGGTTAAAATTTAATTGCTATATTAATACTATACTTTAATTATAATATTAAAGTAAATATAAAAAAACGCAACCGTCATATATTCAGTCACCAAAGAGCATTCAGTGTATTTAATGAGTTATAAATAGTAAAAAAACTTTTTTGAATATATACAATCTTGTACTCATATGTAATGAATTATCATTGTATATAATTCACAATTTTTAAACTTATTGTTACATGTTGACCTAAAAAGTTTATCATTGGAATTAAAAATAAAATTATAATTTACACATTTATTTCCTTAAATAAATTTATAAAAAAAAATGATGATTAAACTAATACTTTATTGACGTCATGTGTACGTATATTGTTTTATGTCTACTATAAAATTAAATAAACAAACTCTGTCTCTCTCTGTTAGCTCGGCCTCTAACATAATTACTAGATACTATTTTATTTATCTTTTATAACACACCTAAATTGGTATATTTAAAATTTGTAAGAACATAATAAAAGTATACTACTAAAAAATTTATAAACAAGTATGTATAAATCATTATATTCGACAAATATATAATTATACTTATAATTTTATGTTCAGTTTATATATTATAATTGGTAAATAAATTCTAATATTTGCACTATTATCGATGATCATCTACAGAGAATTAATACAACTAATAGTGTGAATATTTAAAATTATAAAAAACGCATTTAGTGGACTTCTTAAAACACTGAGATTAATTAGTGTCATCTTTAAATTTATATGTACTATTAGAATCAGGATTATATTTTTTTATGAACCCCGATATGTTTTTCTCCACTTTACAACTGTTTTATATACTCTTTTAAACCTTATGTGTGAAGAGTATAATAAATGTTTATATATACCTAAGTTTAAAAAAGTTAAGTTTACCTTTAAAAAATTTTACAATTTGCTGATGTTTTTAAAATACTTTAAATTTTCTATAGATTTTATAATATTCTCACTGGCCACGCAAAGTATTTTAAATTGCTATATTCGTTATAATCAATAATATTTCGGAAAATTGTTAAGTCAGATTATTTACGAAATATATAATAAATAATTACATTTAATCTGTTTAAAATTGCTGAAATTAATTAATTTCGATTAGTTTTAAACTTCTTTTTTTGGTAAATTTCTTAATTAAGCAAATTTTCGTGACAATTTTTGCTTAAACTTGTCATTTCGTATAATTTGAATATTTAATAAAAAAATTTAATGCAATTTAAATTATTCGGCATCTTTAGCGCAATGCAGTTTTTAAAAAATAGTAATAAACATGTTTATATATTTATTACATGATTATAAAAATAAAACCGTCGAAATATGTCAATTTAATTTATACAAAATGATTGATTGTAAATTTTCTTACACTAGCAATCTATCAAAATGTGACATGTGAGTACCAAATTAACTGTTTTAACAAGATAAACAAATATGATTAAAAAGAATCATGTATAGCAGATAAAGCATTATTTTAAGCAGACAATATGTAATTAAAACACCATTAAATGCTATAGAGAAATAAACTAAAAATTTGTTATAATTTCAACACCCAATTAAGGAGGATCAAAACGTATTTAAAATAACAACAATTTCACCTAATTGTAGGGAAAGTCAGCTCATTAGTTGCATCTGAACTTCGTATATACTTATATTATAAACTAAACCACAATATATAACATTAACGATCTGTTTTGAGATTAACAAACAAGTCGCATCAAACGAAGCCTAAATATAATTTTTAATACCATAAATGAGAACCTTGATCGCAGGCATTTTGTGCCACGAACAAGAAAGCAGAGACTCCCATTAAGCAGAAAATATTCCGTGCAGTATATTGTGTCTGCCATCTAATTGAATAGATAATGCATTAGTGTCCCAATAATATAAATCGATATGGATACCAAAATGATCACAATAAATGCATACTGTGTTCTGTGCTGAAACTGCAGGAACAAATTGAAGATGTTTGACATTATCTAATCGGTTTTTGGTAAAAATAAAAACAAAAAACAAACTATTAAGGCTGCTATAGCAATTAAGCTGGATATACAGATAAGTTTGAACTTTAACAAAATTCGTTATACTTTTTTAAAATTATTTTTAATCACATGAAATGTATAAACGAAAACTTCACATATACAAATAATGTCATGAGAGTCATCGTAAGTATATTTATGTCAATAATAACAAAAGAAGAAACATTTGATATAAAATATCCTTATACTTCATCATCAAAGAATGCATCCTGAACATACAGTTTGAAGGGGATTTTAAGCACATATAATTGAAAGACTGATGTGAAATTTTCATAGTCATTCATAATGATCCGTTCCATTTAACAGGTTCTCAGTTTTTAAGTAGCAAATATGCGGCGTAGAATCAATGAAAGTAAAACTATTGTGTTATAAGCTGCTTTTTGTTCTTAATCTTTTTCGAAAAAAAAAAATTTTTAAACGTTTAGAAATTTTAAAATGTGTAATATTAGAAAAACTGATATCAAAGACACATTTCTTATACATTTTTTTAAATTCTTCATTTACTTGCACTTAAGAAGCAATGAACTCATAAATGACAACAGCTGCAAAAGGCAGGTTTTCGGACTGTACATACATATAACACCATAAATGTACCTAGAAAATAAAAATTAAATGTCTTTTCAAAAAGATTAACTTAAATTTATAGCTCCAACATTGTTCGCCGAACATAATTCAATTCAAAATATTTTATGAGTTTTTGCGTTGAGAAAGTTATAAATTTTAATTACTCTTAAAGATTGTTACTGTAAATGCATATAAAAGTATACATGAATATATTATCGATAACTGCCGTAGAACGTGAACAATATATAGAAATAGATAAAAGATATAGACTTTTTCAGGTTAAAATAGGCAAAATAATTATGAAGTTGTCATTAAGTTGACTTCAAATTTTACTGAGGGCGCTTACAGTGCGATATTATATCACTTTTTAACTAATAGCACCTTTCAACTGTTTACTGTCAAATGATCACAAGAATTTTTAGCAAGGTTACATATCTGTAGACGATTACTTTGACAGATTGAGAAAAAATAATTTAGTGCAGTAATAAAGCATCAGCATATTAGCATAGTAAGCTCAACAACATAGTAAGCTTTCAGCAATTGTGCTATGAATTGCTTTCGCATCGAAAATACACGCTAGAATTAGGCTTCTACAACTAAGTTTTGTTTTTAAATGTGCGGAAATGGGTTATAGAAAAGAGATTTATCAGCAGAAAATAGCTTATCAATAACACACAGGATTTTTATAAGGTATAAAACATATTATATTACTCTAATGATCTCAACATATTTAGAATCATTGAATCAAATATGTCAAGCTGAAAGCACACTTCTTTAGGAAATAAAAATGTACGAATAAAAAAAAAGTGCTTTATTATAATTTCGTAACGTATTATAGGCAATATTTAGTATCAGTAGTCACATTACTATCTTCATTATGATACACTATGATTTTATAAAATAATTTATTTCACTACTGTTCGAAAAAATCTCTTTATAAAATAATTTATATAATATAAGAAAAACTATAAATTTATAATGTCAAAAATGACAAAACGAAACTAGAAAGGTTCGAACAGTAATGAAGAAACAACAATAAAAATTTGATTTGATCAATAAATTAATCAAATTTTTGTTATTGTTTTTTCATTACTGTTCGAACCCTTCGACTGTCAATTTATTTCTCAAATTATTATATTTTTTTTTTTAGAAAAAACACTGTTTCTAAAAATTACACCTCAACGATAAAATTTTTAAATTAAGTCTCAAATGTTTTTTTCAGTTTAATTATATAGTTCGATTTTCAACTTTAAAATTATTATTATTAATAGTTACCTCATGTGCGTTCTAAATATATTGCATGCATGGATTCGCTTAATTATTGAAGTACGTAGTAGTACGTGCAGTACAGTACGCGAAGCAATAAAATTTTAACTTCCAAATGCTCTAATTAAGTGCAGTAAATGTGTTTAACGTATTTTTTAACTCTATATACTTGCATATAATAAAATTATTATTTTAGGGAGCAATTCTAACCACATGTAGATATTATATTAAAACAATAACCAAAAACTGAGGGTTGGTTCCATGAATGTTTTTAAAAGGAAATAGCTGATTAAACAAATGTTGCAGGTTAGCCTAAGCAACTGACAAAATATTAAATTAAATATATACGCAGGGAAATTAAATATATTTAATATAGTCGTAAGCTTTAAAAAATGTGGTTGTAAATATTCAATATATCCGACATAAGCTCACAGCTAATAAGTGTTTAGTTCAAAATTTATGCTATTTCATACTTTAAACAACACAAAAGTATAAATTAAACAAAATTCTGGGTAAATATTTGTATTTGTTCTAAATAAGAGTAATGCTGCCGTACTTAATTTTTCCCCTTATCACACAATTTACGTTACTCCTATGTCACGTAATGCCTATGTCATTATTGCGCTAACTACAAATGAAATACTAGTATGATAACAGCCTCTTTATGTGTCAAGTTCATTTCAATATACCTCAAAAAAAATATGTATGTATAGTAAAAACTTCGGTAAATTTCTAAACCAGAATTATTATTAAATTTAATCCAATAAACATTTAGACAACAATAAAAGTGCAGTAAAACTTTCAAGCTCTTTGTTATATCAACAAAAGAATTTTGTCAGATTTATAAAGGAGAATGCACACCGCTAAGCCAGTGAAATCACACGTAA
>NC_051847.1:21281499-21291800 GCF_002237135.1 Teleopsis dalmanni | reverse complement strand
ATTTTTATAACCCATGTCATTCCATTATTCTTGCGAAAAGATGACTTTTAACAGTAATCGTGAGCGCCAATTGGTCTTCGCGGAAGAGTACATCCAGAATACTTACCGCCAGAAGTTTTATGCTTGGTTTATTTTAGCAATTTTTTTTTAAAAGTCTTTTGTAATTCTGCAATGCATTTCTTATATAAAATTTATTTTCTCTCCAATTTTTTTGTTGCAAAATTTTTTTTGTTTATTAAAATTTTACATAATTTTATCGCTTTGATGATTATTGCTATAAATGCACATTATTTCCGTAAATAGTGAAATACATGCATTCCATTCTACTGAAAACTACAAATAATTAATTCAGTTGCGGTAAAATGTTTAAATCTTTAAAATGATTCATAAAATGCAAACATCCTCAACCTAACTCAATTCTTCAGCACCCTACATGCAACCTTAAGAATACGACATTCGGTGACTACCTTATATACAAGAAATTACCATACCATACATACATATATTAAAATATCTCTAAGTCTAGTATCATATCGGTTGGGACTAAGTTATAGAAACACTCGATTAATTGCCGCTTTCCGCTTCTGGCATGTAGTTTACAACAGCGATGGATTTCTGCAATGACTAAACTAATTGATATTGAGTTATATTACTATTACATATGGATTAAAACATATTATTAACGTTGTAATTATTGCAAAACTATATAACTGTAAATAATTTGTTCTATAATGTATAGTGGGACTGTATAGATCGATTTAAATAAGAATATAATAATTTATTACCAGCTTGAATAGGAAACACTTCTTTATATGAATATCTGATCAATAACAATTGCTTCTAAAGTAGCGCATAAGTTGTCTCAACTATGCCGGATTTATTCTATATAAATTTTATCGACCGTAACTATCAGTAAAGTTAATATCGATGAACTTTACTGTAAAAACAGCAAACAGCAATATTAGATAATGAAGTTGGAGGAAATGCTGATATAACTAAAAATTGCAACAGAATATGACGTTTAATGTTAATTAAATATATACATTTATATACGAGTATTCTATAATTTTATATGGAATAAATGTTTATGTATATATACACATGTTTTTGGAAAAGATTCTCTTTGTTTAAAAATTAACCTGAAAATGTTTCAGTTTGTAAGATAAGCATTGGAGTTCTAATCATATTCAGCGTGATTCAGTTGAAAATCAGGAACTCCCTAAATATAATCTTAATGAAATCTGTAAGACCACTGAGAGTTTTCTGTTTTGTTAAGAAAAAAATGTATTAAAATCATAATGCACTGCTTCGCTAATATATAAAATCTTTCTCAAAAATTCATCTTTCATAGAGTGCCATTCCAAACACGATTAATTTATATCTGAATGACTCAATACAAAAAGATACCTAACTCAATTTTTCGATAGGATACCTTAAAAGCTGTTAATGAGATTGATTCATTGGATTGGAATGACAAGAATTTTATCAGATCACAATATTCACTTGGACCGAATTGTACGAAAATTCGTACCAGTTTTGCTTTGATTTTAACGGTATCGGTGCTGTCAGACTACTGCATATTAATAGGGCATGCCGTAAGCCTTGCTCTAGCCTGGTACGATTTTTCTTAGGGTTGTCACTCAACAGATGAAAAGAAGGAAGCATCACTCAAGCTCAGATGTCATTGCCCAATTTAGTTTGGAGAACTTAGTGACACAGGAGACTTTTTGCAATGAGTCGTTCATCTTTATTTAATATAAATGATATAAAATATCTTTATTTATTAGGATTTTGACGAGTATTACGAATATTATTATTCATATTAACTTTTGTATGCAAAAGAAATCTTAAATTTTAATCTGTTTACTATGCAAATTAAACAAGGTAAAGGATCTTTATTGTTTTATGGAAAGTTGTCCAGTACTGAAAGAGTTGTTATGTACATATACATTTTCCAGGCTTATTCATATCTAGACCTTAGCCCTTGGGCTCCTTCTTTCATTCACTTCAGCGATATTTCAGACTTTAGTGTTGAACAGAAACTTGTATTTATCAGTGCGTCGGACTGGTTCTAATATGCCCAACTTTCTACCCACCATTACGAGGAATGTGGACTTAAAACGGTTTTTTTAGTTAGTTGGAGAGGCTTCGAAGCATTTACGAACTGTCTATATAAGAAAAACCGTTTTAACTCTACACTGCCCGTAATTGTGGGTAGAAAGTTGATAGAAAAATACATAAATATGTAAAAACATTATTATAAAAAACATTATTATTATTTTTATAATATTTTTTAAAACAATATGAATTTCTTAAAAGCTTGAAATGTTTATATTATACTTGTATGGTATATTGCGGAAGGTTATGAACGAGACGCATTTGCTACCAGAGATACTTTAATGAAGCTTCCGATCTATACAAATAGAAAAATTTCGCATTTATTTGCTTCTAATAAATCAAAAAAAAAAAAAAATTAAGAAGAAGAAATTATTGAATAAAATTAATTTACATAATATACAAATAAATCTCAATATTCAGAGTCATAAATGATTGTATATTAAACCGAAATGAATGGAATTGTTGTAGATAGCGTCTAAACAGACGCACACTTGAGTTTGAATCAGAAAATTTAATTTAAAAATTATTTTTGTCGACCACATCAAAAATATGGAAGAATGGCAATAGGCTACAGGGAGGAGGGATTGGAGACGGTATGGACTTCATAATATATGTGACAAATGACAATTTCTTTGTATTGCAGCATTAATAGAAGTGTTCCCATCGCAAATTACTTTCAAATCATATTACGTTAAGCGTTTTTTTTTTAATTTTTTTTCTTCTTTTTTTCTCTCTATTAGTCATCCATTAAGAAACACGTTTTTTTGTTTTTTCGGGCAGCAAGTAATCTTGCTCTTCATTTTATTTCATATATTCTTAAGCCCCTCGAAATTGAAATTCTTAAGAAATTCAAAAATTCGTGATGCGACTGTAAATGCCTCGCTATATTTAAACACAAGTGTTTCAATAATTTAATGGAACATTTTAAGCAAAATTGCCTCTTAAACATGCTTCGTATCAGTCATTGAACCAACCTAATGGTGGATGAGGTTAGAAGCGTTTCGGGCGAGCGTCTAAAATGTGTAACACCTGAACGGAACAAGTGGTTGGAGTATGGTGCGGCCGCAATGAGGCAGTGACAAGAAAGTCAAAAAGTCTATGGCCAATTACTCAGCTGGAATTACTTTCGACTGGCGGTAGGCTGTAGGTGATAGGCGATAGCAGGTATCAGCTCAGTTCGCTCTTGTAACTAACGAAACACGACGGTCCAAGCTGGCACAGTATGAAATCAAGTGGATTTGTTGTTGGTGTGTAAATTGCTTAGAAATATCAAAACATTTTATTAATAATATTAAATATTTGTTTGTTTGTTTGTGTGCATGTCGAGTCATGTACGTTCGTATATTTTAATATATTTTACGCTAAAATAAATTTAGCATTTTTTGTGTTTTATTTTTTTTTTTCTTTTATTTGTGATTTTATTTATTTTATATTTTATTCCTTTGCCTTTGCTGTTTTTTAACGACTGCCGAAATGTAGCGACAAAGAAGCAATTTCAATTTATTTTATTTAATATTCTATTATTGCGTTTTGTGCAAATTCGCTTAAGCTCTTTTCTTTGTTACTATTACTTGTCTTCGGTTTCCACTACTTTATCTACTTTACTTTAGCAAAAATTTTAATGAAATAAGAAGTAAAAAATAAAAAATAAAAAATATTTAAAATTACAAATAAAACAAAAAAAAATTGTTCAAATTGTTGATTGCGAGTGAGTGCGGGGTACACGGAAACAATGACTTCGACTGTTACGTTCTTGTTAATGTTGTTGGAGTTAACAGGTTGTTTCATTGTAGACTCTTCAGTATCTTCAGTATCAGTTGCCGTTCAACTGAGACTTTTATACAAACAAATATGCTACACATTTACTACACATTTACTACTCATTAACTACAATCGAATCGTAAACACATTAAAGAAAAACTGTATTATTACTAGAGTCTACTAAGTAATCTGCTGCCATATACTGCCATATACCTCAAAACGTTTCCTCTTCACGGTGAAAAAACTAAAAAACTAAAAAACCCGCTGTAAAGACCAGCGATCATAAAAATACTGGCAGCATTTGCTGTTAGCCTACTTTTTGCCCTATGTGGAACGTACTCTGGTGTTCTGCTGCCATATCAGCATGCATAACATTACTGTTAAACTGTTGAAGAGAACTGGCTGACTATATTATCACATTTTATTATTAGTGTTAATTAAATTTTGTCGTCACAAAACTTGATATGGTCCGGAATAATTCTCTCTCCCACTTTATGCAATAATTTTATTAAAAAAAATATATATGTAGAGTGATGTGTCTTCGTATATTTGTTATACTCGTTATAGAGATAAAGCAGCTGAAACAGCTGACAATGTTTAAAAATATTTGTAGTTCTCTGCTGTGGTTCCTCTTTCAACTTGTTCTATTTAGTTCTTATCTTATGTGCGATATTAGATTTTATAATATTTTACTTTAAGTATAAATGAATACATATTTTGTTTTTTGCATCAGCAAACTATTTTATAAGTAATTTTTCAATTCCATAGTAACCGAACTGGAGACCTTCCAGTTCTTTGCTTTATAAGTGACACTAATGACATTTAACACATAAATATTTTTGAAACAGTTTTTAAACTTACACATTATCAGACTCAACAAAATCGGTTGATTTTATCTTGTAATTGATTGACTTTTATATCATAGTCATTAAAAACGTTGATTATACATTACAGTCATTTATATATATTTAAATAGTTTGATATTTAAAATAAATATTTAAATATTTGAAATAGTTCGATTATATCTTGTAAGTGCCTGACATTCATATTACACTAAGCAATATCAGTTCATTTTATCATGTAACTGCCATACAAACTGGAAAATTTGAACTTATGTCGTGTTCTATTGGCAAGTATATGGTAGATTCGCACCCGAACTCTCAATATTTGCTCGAATTTTGTGGCTTAATCGGACATGTTTAGAGTGATCCGTAAATATTTTTGTAAAATAACATAAAATAGTTATTAATGCCAGGGTATTTTTATCAATCTGCCAAAATATATAGAGTGTTTTACATTAATCTCGAGTATGTTGTTGTACTAACAGTAAAAAAAGTTAAAAGTTAGCCTGGACTTGCCAATCGAAAGCGATATATGTATATAAATATATAAGGCATTTTATTTCAAACAAAAATTAATAAGGGAACCGTGCTTTTCAGCGTTGTTTTGTATGCTGACCTCCTGTCTACATATGAACAACGACAATCCGAATAAAAGAACAGTCCATTATTTGAGTTCAAGTGGGCTTTGTACCGCCAGTCCAACCTCAAATAATGAAATGTTGTAATAACATGGATTAACTTTGTTCATACGCAGGTTAGAGAAATGCAGCATATGAACAATATTTAAAGGCACGAACTGCTCCATTAAAGTAAAAGTGACTCATCCTGACAAGTTTATAAATTTGGCCAGTTTTGCTGGATAACGGCTCTTTGAAGACAATAAAAAAACGGTGCGAAAAAATTTTAAATTTTTTCCTAGCCAATAATGATGGACACTAAGACAGAAGGAATAGTACGGTTTCCTCTTCATCCGACAAATGTCATATATATGGTTGATCCTGACAAATGTCATTATATGGTTGATCCAGTCTCATATCATATCTTCATAGTACGCAGTTAGCTGTCAGTAATGATACCATAGTCGTCTTGCGAAGTGACTAAATATAACAATAGTGCTGAACAGGTTAAGTTTTAGTTGCAGCAGCTAACCGGTAAGTTTCTTGTACAGTTTGAACTAGGTCGATAAGGAGATCTGAGTAGGAGGATTCACCTTTTACCAAGTTTTATTCAGCTATGCTCAGATATTTTTAATTGTTTATCAAAACACATTCCTCAAACTATTTTTATAATTAATATGGTGATCTGCAAAACCATTTTGGCAAAAAATTTTTTAGTATAGCTCTCACTTGACATAATTCTCTCTGACTACCACAATGCCCACATAACAACTGTTAGTTCGGAAGGTAAAAGAAAAACTTTAACATCACAGAATTTAGTTTTAATTTGGTTATAATAGTTATATGAACATATAGTTCCTTTATAAAAACTGGTGTTAATAAACTCCAAAAGACTCTATCTAAAAAATATTTAACCTATGACTAGTTCTAATCCAAGTTTTTTTTTTGTTGCCTATAAAATGTATTACGATTATACACTAGAACAGGGCTATCCAAAGTAAGGCTCGTAGGCCACATGCGGCTGTTTTTAATCTGCTACAATAACGTAAATTTTCTTTTGGTGTACTTTGGTAAAATTACATTATTTTATTTTTATAGTATACCAAATGAATAAAAAAATTTAAATTGTTTAATTTTAATATAACTAAATTTAACATTATAATCATTTTTTTATTTTTGTTGAAAACAACTATGAACGTATGTATTTGTTTCTGCGGCTCTACAATCTGTACAGTGATTTGTATTGACCCGCGATCGCATCTGGTCTGGACTGTCCTGCACTAGAATATTATTTCGTATGAATTAACAATACGTAACTTAATTTACAAAATATATTATAATAAATTTTTTTTAACATAGTTTTTTAAATTTTAAAACTTAACTCATTTCACTATTTAAAATTTAGTTCAGTTATAAATAAAATAAGAGAGTTTCACTTAAGTGAAATAGTCACTACTGTCATGTCATATTGACATTAAAATCAAATTTAATAAAAAAAAAAGTTTGTTAGGCTATTATATTTTGTAAATTAAGTTACCTTTTTTCTTAATTAATACATAATAATATTCTAGTGTATAATCGTAATTTTTACTTTCTAAATAAAAAAAATTTAAACATAATTGCTTCTGTGCATAATGCAATTAAGCATTGACGGCCGGCCGACCTCCGTTATGTACTACTCCATTGTTTTTATTCCCCACATTATGCGTTTTGTTGTTATTTCTGCACAACAAAAAATAAATAACAACAATTGTAAGGCAAAAGCAAAACCAAAACAAAAAACCTAAAAACAAAAACCTAAAGCATAAACACAAATAAACACACTACCAATAACAAAATCTCTACAACAACACAATGTATTATTGTTGTGTATATGCAACGATGTGACATTGACCTCTTTATTATTGTTGTTTTCATTTTTTAATTTAATGTTGTTCTTTTTATTTTTTGCATGCTTCTTCCTTTTCACCGTTGTCGTTTGAATGTGTTTCTAAACTGTAATTGCTGTGGCTGCATCAACGGAAAATAAAATTAAATAACATAAACAAAATTAAATACAATAACAAAAACAATAACAAAAACAAAAAATTGTGTATAACACATAAACTCGACGAAAGGTGCTTACGGAACTGTGTATCGTGCACGAGACAACGTTACTGGCAGAATTGTGGCCATTAAAAAGGTACGAATTCCGCTGACTGAGAATGGTGTGCCCATGTCAACATTGCGTGAGATTGCCTTACTGAAGCAATTAAATATATCGGATCATCCAAATATTGTCAAGTAAGTTTTACAAAATAAAAAATAAATAAATACCATAAATGTACTAATGAAAGTTATTATTATTAATAGAGATTTTAGAGTTTTTTAAAAAGAGTTTGTTTAGAATTATTATATTTATAAGTATTATAAAATAATAATTATATAAATAACTTATAAAATTTTAACATTAAACAAATGTATTTATAATTTATTTTTTTTATGCTGGAATGAATATTTAAAAATAAACCGCTGATTAGTTTGAAAGCGATCTTTTTCTTACTAGCCTTACTCAATAACGTCTGAGATATAGTTTTTAAGCGATTAGATAGGAAACATGTTGTATACTTGTAACATATATATTTGCACTTTACTTAGTTATTATTATATTTATTGAAAAGAATTCAATTTAATAAAACTGTGGATAACACATAAACTCGACGTAAGGTGCTTACTCACACTTCCTTCTACTGCTTGCAGTTCGCCGCAGGGTTGTATTTACCTCCAATAAAATACATATCATAAAATGTTAAAAAGTATGTTATTGCTCATGTATCTCAAAATAATACCAATATGAAATATTATTATGTTATAAAATTTATTATACGGCGTTTACATTGGCCGAAAATGGCTCATTTTGAATGCCTTCAAACCTTACAATATAAACTGAAAACTTGTTTCTAGATTCGATTTATTTATTTTTGGGAAGTAGAAGTTCCAAAAATTGGTGCATCGTTTTAAAGAAAATGCAACCACCAAACATTTTTCCTTTTTTTTTATTGTCCAAAAGGCTTTCAACTGTCAAATGCCATGAAGAGCTTTCATTTAGGGTATGTTCAATGGATTCCTTTGCATTTGGAACGTATGTGGAATGCATTCGTACGTCATTCATACAGAATGTGAGAAAATTGCTCATTTTTGTGCTTGAAATTTTATATGCAAGAATGAGCCATTCGATACTCATTTTCGATTTTTGACCAAAATGAGCCATTTTCGGCCAATGTAAACGCCGTATTAGATAGTGTATTGCATTTACTTCGCATTTGGATACGTACTTTTTTCAAGAAATACAAATAAAATAGTAGGCCCCATGTTATGTCAAAATCAAAATTGTTGTTGCTTTCAATGCATTTTTACAGTCAATTTGACGTGCCCGTGACACTCTACATAAGATGACTCTAAGGGATGCATTTATTTGTAATACTAAACAAAATATATCGTATTAAAGGAATGTTTTTAAGATAAGATAAGGTTATCTATCTCAAATAAAAATATATGGTTTTACCTTACTAAAAATTATTTGCCTGCTTATATATATTTAACACCCGATTAAACACTTTATTGTTACAATATTGAAAGATATTTTATTTTATATTCTATGTAACAAGATATATATTATATAGGTATTAAGATCATTTATAAGATTATATATTAAGATAATATATGTTATTATTTAATTTCACTAAGAGATCTCTTTCTCAGCAGGGATGAATTGGGTTCCCTAATACGATACCTGATGTGCAATATCGACTAAAATTAATATGAGTTCATAAATAGTAATAGACTCTTTTTCTGTTTAAAGAATGTGAAGCAATATCGGTTTTCAGTGATACTATGAGACGAATAGTACGTTTAAAATAGTATAATCCGCCTCAGTTTATAGAACAATATTAGTTTACACTGATATGAGATAGTCTTAGAAACGAATTCTTCTGTGTTGGAAGGATATAACAAAATCTTAAGATTTGATCGAATATCGGAAAACAGAATATCTAGTATTTTTTTAGTATTTCTCTAATTTTCAACACAAAAGATTCTTAGCACTTTATTTTTATGTTGTCGTAACGTATATCATCCTATCGTTCTTGGTGAAACGTACTTATATCACTTTCCTTAGGAACAGTGAATCTCAAACGTGAGCTGTTTTTGTTCCTTTCTATTCTGTTCTATCTATTATTTTTATTGGGCTTGTTTGTGGGTGGCTCTCCTTGGAAACAGGAAATCTAGTTGTTTTATCTAAAATAAATAATATCTTCAATTATTTACCTCAGAAAATTTGGAACAACTATTGCATCTATTAATTTATTTAAACCATCGTGTGAGACTATTTTTTCTCCTCTCTCCCCTGATTACTGGAATGAAGTTTTCACAATGCGGTGGAAATCTTCTTCATTCATTTCTAAGAGGTGGTTTAGTGGGTTCATGTCTCACACGGTAATTTATTTAACATAATACCAAATCCAAATCCGATGATACTAAATCGAATTTATCATGATACTAAATTCAATTTATTATGATACTAAATCCAATTTATCATGATACTAAATCCAATTTATCATGATACTAAATCCGATTTATCATAATACTAAAATTAAGTCATGATCATTGTGAACTACATAGGGCAAACGTAACGCAGAAGTAAACTTATAAAAATAAAATAAGAGCGAATGCATAAAAATAATGAAACTTTACTATTACCTAAAATTAAATTTTTATTTGCCGTTAAGTGGAAATCTTATCATAATGCACGACAGAAATTTTTTGTATTAAATAAAAATTATGCAATCTTCGATAATTGCACAATTAAAATAAGAATAAATAAATAAAGCAGAAATCGACCGTTGAGTGTGAAGTTTAGGAATCTTTCAATCGTTCAAGCAAATTAACAGCCGTTAGTGCCTTCAACTCTTAACAGGTTATCTGC
>NC_051847.1:21277524-21281399 GCF_002237135.1 Teleopsis dalmanni | reverse complement strand
TTGATATTTGAAATTAATATTTGAGGCCCCCGATGGTTTAATACTGGGAACAATTGGCATTTTAAGCTTTTCAACTAAAATTTTCTCTTTTTTTGCTCTAGGAACGCAAAAGCTAGTATTATTATTTCTCTCTCTTTCTACAGTGCAACATATACATTCAAATATGAATAATATTTAAATTAAAAGCAACCAATCAAAATGATGAAATAATTTTGCAAACATTTATATAAAATTTTATAAAAATTTCAAAAAACCTCAATTTGTAAAATATTAAAAAAAAAATAGTGAATTTTTCGTTACTTTTAATTACTTAAATCGAAAAAATAAATATAAACAAAATAAAATTATTATATTATACAATATATTGAGAAAAAAACAAATTTATCATTAATAATTGATTATATATAATCATTAATATATTGATTATATTTCGCAAGTCACTCTTAAGTTTCGCTTGAAGAAATTAAAACAATTCTGTTGTTGTTTTTGGGTTTGGGGTTATGGATCACTTTTAAAAAAAAATCCATGATCCATGATTAAACATAAATTTTACAAATTTCCATCATATTTGTATGGTATTTAAATGAAATTTTAAATTAGATGAAGGCGCGATTAACAGCTATTATTGATTTACCACCAATTGCATATGAAAAAAGTTTTTCTGAAAGACTTTTGTGCGAGAATAGCAGTAATCTTTCAAATTGTCTTTCGTGCTATCTTTCACACATCTTCTGAAATACTTTTAACTATCTTTGCCAGAATTGTCTCGTAAGTTTACGACAACAGAAGACGTGATTACTAAGCAGGCATTATTAAACCAAACATTCGGTAATCCACGAGGAATAGTAACCAACAAAAGGATTACTGTATTTACCTCAAATGCATTCACAGATTACAACGCCGCAAAGCATGTTCAACACACACTGCTAAAAATCATATTACGGTCTTTATCAACATCTGTATGAAGTGATTATTAACGCCTTTGTAATGTTACGGTCTTTGCTATCAAGATTATATCGGTGTGTTTGGATTCGCACAAAACAAAGATAATGGAATAAGAAATATACATACAGCAGATATGCTTCTGAATGCTTACAGTTCTCTACATTCCAGTTTAGTACATACTTGAACCATTATAAATGTGTAGAAATCTCGTACACTGTCATGCGATCGCATTCCAGTTAAGTTTCTACTCAAACCAAGTATAGACAAACCAAGCAGTTTTAAAGTTATTGCTAACTCATTGCAGTTAGTTTTAAAGTCACAAACTGATGTTGTTTAAAATGTCAGAACGTTTTTCCTTATACTGAAATACTGAAAATAATATGAGAAACCAGTAAGCAACGATATCGACTTTTATCGCTAATGCAACGGAATTCATGTGTAAATGCACAATGGAAGCCATCTTAATTTGTGTACAGACAGTTTCGTAGCCAGAAATAAACTTCTGCTGGGGCTGAATATTTAGATTTGTAATTTAAATAAACTTTTTATCTTTTTAAATACTGATGAAGCATTAATAATATATTAATAAGTATATTGCTTTAGTTTCATTTTAGGAATAGCTTCGGTCTCTTAAGTCTTCCTCTGGTTATTTATTTGCCCTTAAATGTATAAATTTGTATATATAAAAATATTTGCAAGCTTTTTTAATTAAAAACTTTAAAATACTTCGGATATTTATATTTAATATAATTTATATTTCATACATAAGAAGCTATTGTTCTTAATACAAATTGTTTTATTTTTTATTCTTTTATATTTACGACAAAATCAAATTTGTCTTATTATAAAACAAATAAATCAGTTTTATAGTTGTTAGAATGGATCGTATTCATAAGTATGTAAATTCTATTAATTAATTTTTGTATTAACATTTTAACACATTATATGAACATTTCAGGAATATATTTTACATAAGAAACTTTTAAATAAAGCAATGAACAAGTATACAATTATATACAATAGAACCATTAAAATCATAGAATCATTAACTATTTTATTTCATTTTAGAAATGATTATTTTACAGCAGTAACAAAACTATTACATTTTTAATTAATTTTTTCATTTTAAAAATTTAATTTTTATATTTATTAACAAAAACTTAACATTAATTTTAAATTAATAAAATAAAATAATAACTTTGAAAACTACATTTTTACTTGCTTTCTTCTTTCATTCATTCTTTCCTTTTGTTCGAGAACGCATTTAACTACGCAGAAACCAATCCATAAGCAAGCAAAAACAGAAATCGTTTTAAATATATTTCCCCTAAAAGTGTGGAAATTCATTATTTACTACCAATGCTAGAGAGCGTATAAATATACGGTCTCTTCCAACACTTCCACATCGTTCGGCTTTTGAAGCTTTCCACCCACCGCAAAAAAAAAAAAACACACCATCACATAGTTTCCAACACAAATTTATTTCTTTTGAAGGTGTATAATTGCTTTATTTTAACCAATGCTATGGAGAGTGTATAAAAATACGATCTCTTTCAACACCGCCACATATTTCTACTTAAGGTGGGGAAACTCATTATTTTCTAACAATATACGGTCTCTTCCAACACTTCCACATGGTCTCTAACATAGCAAAACCTACTTTTAACAAATAACGTAAATTTGTTTAGTTTACTTTATTCCAATTCCGTAGAAATAATATAGTTTTTGCTTTTACTTCAACAAATTTTCTGCACAATTGCAAAAATAAACACTTTGAATACTTGCAGAATGAAGAATGAAGTGAAGATCATTCATGTGTGTATTATCCATGTTAGTAGGGTTTATAACCACTTTTACAAAAAATGTTTCATTTTGCTTTTATTCAACGCGTGGCCTTTATTGAGCTACTACTTAGGAATAGCGTGTGCCACAACCCGTTATTTTTCAATTAATCTTTTTGTTTAATTTTGAATGTGTTCTCTATTTGATTAGCTGTTTAGGTATAGCATATATCAAAACCCATTGTTTTTGAAATAACCTTTTTTATATATGTGTTCTCCATTTGATTTGCCGCTTAGGTATAGCTTATGTCACAACCCATTGTTTTACAACTGAAATTTTTTGTTGGAATTTAGTTTTTGCTTGATGTGCTACTTAGGAATAGCATGTATCACAACCCATTTTTTTTTCAACTTATGTGTATTCTATATTATTTGTTCAAACAGAAAGCATAGATCTCAACCAGTTATTTTAACAGTTTCCATATTATAAGTACAGAAATATAACTTTACATAAGCATTTACATAAAATCCAAATGTATATTACTTTAACATATTAACATTCCCCTATGTTTACAGTTTTGATCCGTCTTAATTTAACATTGCAGACATATTAACATTGCAGTATCAAATATCAATTGCCGCCAACAGTTCTGTAAAGCATATGTTCTTAACATCAATGTCTGTTATACCCCTTTAATAACATTCTTTTATATTAAACATTTTCCTATTTGACATATATTTGTCAACTAGCCATTATGAAATACATCTAACATTTGCAGTTATGATACGTACATTGTGTTCTTTAACATTAACATTAAGATTAACGTTAACATAAAATGTACAATAACGTGTTTAATGTTTTGAATGATCCACACTTTCCCCAACACGAGTGCGCTCTTAATATTTGTCTTATACTTCCTTCTTCTTCCTTTTTTGGCTCTCTTTTGCTTTTGTCGGTTAAAAATTTTTGAGTTGAGTAGTTTTTAGTTATTGTACAGGCGGCTGTATTAAGCGGTTGTTAAGAAGAAATTAGCAGATAAAATCGTGTTTAATGCATTTTAATTGAATAAATATTTTAAGAAAATGTGCAAAATTAAACTTTAAAGTGTGTGGCTATTAATTATTATTTGAATTATTTATTATTTGAAA
>NC_051847.1:21252450-21277424 GCF_002237135.1 Teleopsis dalmanni | reverse complement strand
ATTTTGGATTAAATTATTTTGAATATCTCATCAACGAATCAAAAATGCTTGCCATTGATTGAATTTTTAATTTCAAATTCCTTTGGTCTGTGCGGTCTAAAAATTCTATAATCTCCATTACGTTCTCTAACTTATTTTACCAAACACATTTTATTTATATGAAGCGAAACCGGAGTTTCCTTTAAAGAAATTAACAAGTAACCAAGGTATCGAGCAAGCCATAGTAATCAGCGATGGTTGCCACTCTCAACAAAGTAAAAATTTTTACAAATAAACTTAAAATAAAATAAAAATTATAAACTAAAAAAATTATGAATTTCTTTCTTTCTTTATAATCAATAAATATTGTTAATTCGTTTAAAGTTCTTTCATAAATCCATTTCATCTCTTCTTGTTATAGCTTGAGGTACTATGGGAAAGCACTTCGTTTATCTGAAATACCCCTTTTATCTGAGGTATTTCAGATTTATCTGAGTATATCGTCAATTATCTGATACATATCAAGTATAAATTTCAAATATTATATGTCATATTACAAGATCTGGGCTTGGGTTGTTCTATAAACTTTACTCATAGTATCTGCTAACTAGTCATTATACTGTATATAAAAATATGTAAGTAAATGAGGAATACTATTAAAAATGTATATGACTTCTTCGTTACAAATAAAAACAAATCGAAACCGAATAACTTCCAACGAGATGACAGCGTACAAATCATGCTGCAGATTGTCAGATTCCTTCCGGAAAGACTAATTGGGGATATTGATCTCAAAGTGTTAATATATGGACGATATTGTACTTATAACCAGGTCACCATAAAGCAGATAATAGTCAATAACTTAAAAGAATACTGCATTATATAATTATCTATATATATTATATATATACCATATTGATAAATATAGCTGATTCCAAAATTATACAAGGCGATATAGGAAAAGTGAGAATTAGCACTTGATTAGTGAATAAATATCAGTAGTAAAAACATAAATAAATAGATACTCAATAAAAAAAGTTAGTAGTTCTAGTACCAACCCCAAATCCTCTAAGTTACACACGGATATTGACAGATGATCACTGTTTGAAACAGGTTAACATAGCGACACTAACTACATATTCCAAATATAAAACTTTTGACCTAATCTACAGAAACAACTTAACAACACCTACGAGGATATTGAGTTATAAAACGATATCAAGCTAGGCTAAACCTGCGCTATGTAAATGAGGGTTGCTTAAGTATATGATTAGAATTGGATACTCCTTTTAACTGCACTTACCTATTTATATCTTTTATATTAATTTGAACGCTATAAAAACAGAAGCAAGTTTCTATGAACCGATAAACGTAGTTAAGATAGACGATGTTTTCATAGATCTATATATATAATGTATGTAAAAAATAATAAATGCGATCTTGTTTCATGTAATTCTCACAGTGTGTGTGTGTTATATGAGTTATACTATTTAGTTAATATTTACGAACCTAAATTGTAGACATTTAATACTTTAAATGAGAAATAATTTTTATCTTCCCTAAAATATTGAAAACTAAATCTTCTGATCAGTAATTATTTCATTTCCTTATTTTATTTATTAAGATTTAACTAAATCATAAACTTTTCTTCTGAGAACCTTGCCAGATCCAGTTTTGGGCAATTCATTTAAAAAGAACACACCACCCTTTATTTGGTAAATTGCAGCCATGTTTTCTGCAACATATTCCTCCACCTTAGCTACAGTAAGGCGCTCGCCTTCTATATTATTAGTACGCACAACTGCACAAGCAATAAAATTGGTAGTCACAAGATCTGGTATGCCGAAAACACAAACTTCCAGTACCCCAGGCACTTGCATGATCACTTCTTCAATTTGTTGTGGATAGATTTGAAAATTCCGTGATTTAAAAACGTCATTATCACGAGAACAGACATGTAAAAAGCCATCTTCGTCAAAATAACCAATGTCGCTAGTTATCAACCAACCATTGGACAAACTCTTCTCGGTAACCTCTTTATTGCGATAATAACCCAGCCAAGCATATGGTGTGCGTATATTTATAATGCCTGGCATATTGATTCCAAGTTTTTCACCGTTCTTAGTTGTAATACAAACTTGCATATTCGGCGTAAGTTTACCTTCAGTACCTTCGCGACGCTTACCTGGACCACCGTCATTTTGTGAGAGCATAGTTGACAACTCAGACATGCCATATGCGACAACTAGTCCCGGCTTTGGCTGAGTACCTAAAAGAGCATTAAATTTTTCAGAAATAACCTGTGGAACTTTGGAACCACCACATAATAGATATTGTATGCTTGACAGACGTGCACTTGTTTCTGCTGTTGCATTTTGTAAGACTTGAGCAATATATTCCGGTCCCGAAATGATATGTGTTATACGATACGTGTCTATCAAGCGTAAAAAATATTCTGGAGTGAATGGCTTATTCGTTATAATGCGTTTAGCGCCATTTAAGATAGCAGCAGTAAATGTCCATAAGCCAGAAGCCCAGTACAATGTACTGAAGGTGAATAGAACTGTATCAGAAGTAGTATTTTGGCTAAAAATAATACATAAAAGGAATTTAGTAATAATATGACACCACATTAAACATTATTTACTGATTAATAAAGAAAATGTTAAGTAATAAATTATGCTTACAATGTTGGTAAATTCATTAAAGCCTCATGCGAACAAAGAGATCCTTTTGGTGTACCTGTTGTACCCGAAGAACACAATATGACAGCTGTATGATCCCCACTTAAGTGCGTACATGGAAACCTAAATTTTATACACAGATATATTTATTATTTAAGACGTTTTAATTGAAAACTAAGTAGTTTACTTACGACAGAGAGTGCAAGTCAACTGTTTCAACTGGAACTAAAAGTTCTTTAACATTTCGCACACCATGAATCACTCCATTCAACAGATATATATCAGCCGTTAAATGTAGCTCATCCCTTGCACTTTTTATAATCTCGTAGTTATGTACATCACAAAAAATTATCTTCGGTGTTGTTACTTCAAAAACTATTTTTACACTATCTACGAAATCGAAAAAAGTATATATAAAACCAAATTAGAGGTTTAATGACCTATAAATATTTTTAAATACCTTTATCAAAATACGGATATAGTGCATTTATGGGTGCACCACACAGAAAAGCAGCTACCACAACTGCAGTCAAATATGTTGAGTTATTGGCAGCTATACCAACGACGTCATGTGCATCGAGACCCAACCGCATAAGATTATTTGCAATTATTTTACTCTCATGCGCCAATTCTGCTGCAGTCTTAATCTCACCCGTACTATCCATTATTTGTACTATCTTTTCTGGATTACGGCTCCACTCCAATAAAGCAACTTCACCAAGTGTCATATTCGAACCATAAAACTGTTTACGTTTTGGACCTGACCAAATTTTCTCCTCTGCATCGTAAAATGTAGCCGTAAAAGATTGCATGTCTTCTCGCTTCAGTGTTATTCCACCGACTGAAATGCTTGGTCCATTATAAATACCTCTTATCAATAGCTGACTTGCTTTTAATTCTAATAACAAAACAAACATTGATAAGCTGCATCAGAACAATGTAGTATGCCAAATAAAATGCCATGGAAACGGAGAATCAAGTTGCCAAGAGATATACTTGAAGATCGGTACTACTAAAAGAGCAGTAAGTAAAAGAGTAACTGATCTCCGTCGAGAATTAAAATAAACAAAACACAACCTAAAATGATACAAATCTGAGTAACGAACTAAACTGATAAAGCATTATTAAAAATAATATTCCACTCTATTGTTTGAACTTTGAGCGGGACGCGATACTTTTCCACTTTTATTGACTTCTTGGGGGATCCGTAAGAGTTTCAAGCACTTGTCGTGTTTATGAATAACCACAAGTCATAGACAAACATTTAAAGTCATCCAAACGAGAAAATCTAACAGCTGATTACTTTTTTTTATTGCTTTAATCGGCAAAAGATATTTGTTGTTTATTTATTTTATTATTAAAATTTTTAAATTTAAATTCTTATCAGTGTACCAGACTCTATTGACGTTGATGAAATGTGTATTTAATTTGTTTTTTTTTTGTTGTCTTAATTTTTCGATTAAACCATTTGAGATTTCTGCATTATGATAATTTGACTTAACTTGTGAAATATTTTATTTATTAGAAAAAAATCATTTCTCTAATGGAAAGAGTTAAAGTCTAGAGATAAAGTTGAAGAAGATTATTATTATTGAGTGATTTGATTAAAGTATACTTTAAAATTCTACACAGTAAAGAATTTGCAGATGCTTTATGGAAGGTAAAGTGAAAGAAAGCAGAAACTTTATCTGCAATTAGCTTAAATACTTTTTAGGATGATTCCCAATTCCAGTCAATTCTATTTGACAACGGATTTCAATGAAAACAGCTATCAATATTGTTCACTATATAAAAGATAGTGAAATTGACAATTTTACATGAAAATCGAGAAGTGAGCTATATTCAGATATTATGATAAGGAAAAAGTTATTTAGAATAGCTGAATTCACTGAAATCTATTGTCAAAGCGACATGCCGATCAAATCGGAATAGTACCAACATATTCGATTCAAACTCTTTAAAATGCAGTTTTATAAATTCTGATTATAATTATTCCCGACTTTGCTAATAAAATATTAACACTATTAAAGTGTTCAGTTTTAAACATCGTAGGCTAATTTATGACCATTTTTTGCGACAGCCAAATAGTGAGTGGACCCTTACTGCCTCAGCAGCCAGGTCAAGGGCTATTTGGGCAATCTATTCCAAATATAGAACCTCTAACTACATCTCTAGAAACAAATGTGGGGTATCTAGGTTAATATCTGTCTTTACAGGACACTAGTCAAGTGACACGGCATGGAGCTAGACTCGGCCTACCCCGTGGTACCTCTTGTAGTGCGTGTCTACCAACTCTTAAGATAATGACACCAGAACACCTGATGTGTCTTTGTCCAGGTTTGGCCAGAACTAGGTTTAAGTTTCTAGGGGCCAACTTCTTCAATTCACTTGACGATACCTCCAGCAATAGATTTAGCCAGATTCTTGCCTTGGTTAATGTCTCTGGCTGGTATGCGCCCATTCACCGTTTTAAAGAAACCTTTAGTTATTAATTACAATTTGAGTAGAACAGGGATTTAGATTCCTAAACTAGCAGAAGATTACTGATTCAGGGTAATGATAAAAAAATTACATGGGATTTGACTGAACGAGTCATTAATCAGTCTCAACTTGTGAATATAAAAGCGGCAGACCAGATATCTAGTTATATAATGCAAGTACAAGCTCAGCTCTATACTGAGTAGCATGGCCAAGATTGTGCTAAGGTGTGTGTATACCATAATATACCTATGACAAGGGTCATTCTTTTACAAATCGGAAACTTTTGACCTCATCATCTCCGATGATCGGAGATCATGAGGTCATTTTTTGCAAAATCTGTCCGGATGGTAAAAGAATGACCCATATGTACATATATGTGTGTATGTAAAAGGCAATATAATTTTCACCAAAATTCAAGTAGTCTGTTATTTCCCAGAAGAAATAAGCTACATATGTATATCAAAATTTATAGCTTCAAAGTCATCCATAAACGAATAATAGTTTTTGTAGAGACCAAAGAGATAAGCTTAAAATAAAATGGTTTTCATTATTATTAGAATTAATTCTTCATTTATTAACTTGATTAATAAAAATTAACGAAAATAATATTAGTTAAGAAATAAATACTAAAAGTTTTATTTTTATAATTTTTATAATAATTATTGTAAATAATATCAATCGAAACGATTGATATTTGAAATTAATATTTGAGGCCCCCGATGGTTTAATACTGGGAACAATTGGCATTTAAAGCTTTTCAACTAAATCTTTCTCTTTTTTTGCTCTAGGAACGCAAAAGCTAGTATTATTATCTCCCTCTCTTTCTAGAGTGCAACATATACATTCATATATGAATAATATTTAAACTAAAAGCAACCAATCAAAATGATGAAATAATTTTGCAAACATTTATATAAAATTTTATAAAAATTTAAAAAATTCTCAATTTGTAAAATATTAAAAAAAAAATAGTGAATTTTTCGTTACTTTTAATTACTTAAATCGAAAAAATGAATATAAACAAAATAAAATTATTATATTATACAATATATTGAGAAAAAACAAATTTATCATTAATAATTGATTATATATAATCATTAATATATTGATTATATTTCGCAAGTCACTCTTAAGTTTCGCTTGAAGAAATTAAAACAATTCTGTTGTTGTTTTTGGGTTTAAAAAAAATCCATGAATTCATGAAATTTTATTTTTTTATTAAATAAATTTTATTTCTATGAAATAATATTCATACAAATAAAAATAAAAGTTATTAATTAATTAAGATTAAACATCTTATAAAATTTTCACAATGGTAACACCTAATTTACCTAATTTTTAACTAATTTACCTTACTTTAATCCAATTTACCCTACTCGAAATTTTATTAAATACCAACATTTGCTGCCATACCGGAATGATTTATATATATACAATATACAAATTTATTTTCTATATTTAAAATTTAATATTCACTTATATATTTATTAAATATTTATTTATATATATTTAAGCTGTATTGTAGTTTTAATTAAATTTTTTTTACCACTGCTGTGCTTAATGTAACAATAACTGCGACCATTTTTTTCAAGGATGCGTAAAATTTAATAAATAATTATTTATACATAAATAATAATAATTAAACATAAATCTCACAAATTTCCTTCATATTTGTACTTAAATGAAATTTTAAATTAGATGAAGGCGCGATTAACAGCTATTATTGATTTACCACCAATTGCATATGAAAAAAATTTTTCTGAGAGACTTTTGTACGAGAATAGCAAGAATCTACAAAAAGAGCAGTAAGTTCTTTCGTGCTATCTTTCACACATCTTCTGAAATACCTTAAACTATCTTTGTCTGAATTACCTCGTAAATTTACGACAACAGAAGACGTGATTACTAAGCAGGCATTATTAAACCAAACATTCGGTAATCCACGAGGAATAGTAACCAACAAAAGGATTACTGTGTTTACCTCAAATGCATTCACGGATTACAACGCCGCAAAGCATGTTCACCACACACTGTTGAAAATCATATTACGGTCTTTATCAACATCTGTATGAAGTGATTATTAACGTCTTTGTGATGTTACGGTTTTTGCTAACAAGATGATCTCGGTGTGTTTGTATTCGAACAAAACAAAGATAATTAATGAAATTTACATACAGCAGATATGCTTCTGAATGCTTACAGTTCTCTACATTCCAGTTTAGTACATACTTGAACCATTATAAATGTGTAGAAATCTCGTACACTGTCATGCGATCGCATTCCAGTTAAGTTTCTACTCAAACCAAGTATAGACAAACCAAGCAGTTTTAAAGTTATTGCTAACTCATTGCAGTAAGTTTTTAAGTCACAAACTGATGTTGTTTAAAATGTAAGAACGTTTTTCCTTATACTCAAATACTGAAAATAATATGAGAAACCAGTAAGCAACGATATCGACTTTTATCGCTAATGCAACGGAATTCATGTGTAAATGCACAGCGGAAGCCATCTTAATTTGTGTACAGACAGTTTCGTAGCCAGAAATAAACTTCTGCTGGGGCTGAATATTTAGATTTGTAATTTAAATAAACTTTTTATATTATTAAACAGTGATGAAGCATTAATAATATATTAATAAACATATTCCTTTAGTTTCATTTTAGGAATAGCTTCGGTCTCTTAAGTCTTCCTCTGGTTATTTATTTGCACTTGAATGTATAAATTTGTATGTATAAAAATATTTGCAAGCTTTTTTATTTAAAAACTTTAAAATACTTCCAATATTTAGATTTAATATAATTTACATTTCATACATAAGAAGCTATTGTTCTTAATACAAATTATTTTATTTTTTATTGTTATATATTTACCATAAAATCAAATTTTTCTTATTAAACAGATAAATCAGTTTTATAATTGTTAGAATGGATCGTATTCATAAGTATGTAAATTCTATTAATTAATTTTTGTATTAACATTTTAACACATTAAATGAACATTTCAGGAATATATTTTACATAAGAAACTTTTAAATAAAGCAATGAAAAAAGTATACAATTAAATAGAACCATTAAAATCATAGAATCACCAACCGTTTTATTTCATTTTAGAAATGATTATTTTACTACAGTAACAAAACTATTACATTTTTAATTAATTTTTTCATTTTAAAAATTTAATTTTTATAATGAATAACAGAAACTTAACATTAATTTTAAATTAATAAAATAAAATAATAACACTTTGAAAACTACATTTTTATTTGCTTTCTTCTTTCATTCATTCTTTCCTTTTGTTCGAGAACGCATTTAGCTACGCAGAAACCAATCCATAAGCAAGCAAAAACAGAAAGCGTTTTAAATATATTTCCCCTAAAAGTGTGGAAATTCATTATTTACTACCAATGCTAGAGAGCGTATAAATATACGGTCTCTTCCAACACTTCCACATCGTTCGGCTTTTGATGCTTTCCGCCCACCGCAAAAAAAAGAAAAAACACACCATCACATAGTTTCCAACACAAATTTATTTCTTTTGAAGGTGTATAATTGCTTTCTTTTAACCAATACTGTGGAGTGTATAAAAAACGATCTCTTTCAACACCGCCACATATTTCTACTTAAGGTGGGGAAAATCATTATTTTCTAACAATATACGGTCTCTTCCAACACTTCCACATGGTCTCTAACATAGCAAAACCTACTTTTAACAAATAACGTAAATTTATTTAGTTTACTTTATTCCAAATCCGTAGAAATAATATAGTTTTTGCTTTTACTTCAACGTGCGTCAACAAATTTTCTGCACAATTGCAAAAATAAACACTTTGAATACTTGCAGAATGAAGAATGAAGTGAAGATCATTCATTTAGTATTTAATGTTAATTATTTTTCTATGTTAATTTATTTCATTATGTGTGTATTATCCATATTAGTAAGGTTTATAACCACTTTTACAGAAAATGTTTCATTTTGCTTTTATTCAACGCGTGGCCTTTATTTGAGCTACTACTTAGGAATAGCGTGTGTCACAACCCGTTATTTTTCAATTAATCTTTTTGTTTAATTTTGAATTTGTTCTCTATTTGATTAGCTGTTTAGGTATAGCATATATCAAAACCCATTGTTTTTGAATTAACCTTTTTTATATATTAAATGTGTTCTCCATTTGATTTGCCGCTTAGGTATAGCTTATGTCACAACCCATTGTTTTACAACTGAAATTTTTTGTTCGAATTTAGTTTTTGCTTGATGTATTACTTAGGAATAGCATATATCACAACCCCTTCTTTTTTTAAACTTATGTGTATTCTATATTATTTGTTCAAACAGAAAGTATAGATTTCAACCAGTTATTTTAACAGTTTCCATATTATTAGTACATAAATATAACTTTACATAAGCATTTACATAAAATCCAAATGTATATTACTTTAACATATTTAAATTCCCCTATATTTACAGTTTTGATCTGTCTTTATTTAACATTGCAGACATATTAACATTGCAGTATCAAATATCAATTGCCGCCAACAGTTCTGTAAAGCATATGTTCTTAACATCAATGTCTGTTATACCCCTTTAATAACATTCTTTTATATTAAACATTTTCCTATTTGACATATATTTGTCAACTAGCCATTATGAAATAAATTTAACATTTGCAGTTATGATACGTACATTGTGTTCTTTAACATTAACATTAAGATTAACGTTAACATAAAATGTACAATAACGTGTTTAATGTTTTGAATGATCCACACTTTCCCCAACACGAGTGCGCTCTTAATATTTGTCTTATACTTCCTTCTTCTTCCTTTTTTGGCTCTCTTTTGCTTTTGTCGGTTAAAAATTTTTGAGTTGAGTAGTTTTTAGTTATTGTACAGGCGGCTGTATTAAGCGGTTGTTAAGAAGAAATTAGCAGATAAAATCGTGTTTAATGCATTTTAATTGAATAAATATTTTAAGAAAATGTGCAAAATTAAACTTTAAAGTGTGTGGCTATTAATATTATTATTATTATTTGAAAAAGAAAACGATATAAAATATAACGGAAGATATTGATAATAAAAAAGTGAATGCTGATGGAATGATGGAACACAATTGAATACTGAATACTGAACACTGAACACTGAGCACAGCAGCTGCAAAGCAAGAAAAAATCGGCAGTGTCAAACGCTGCAGCAGTAGTGTGTAGGGTCTAGACACTGTTTTGTGTTCTTTGTGTGTCTTTCTTCGTCGCAGTCGAATTTCAACTGCAAGTACACTTTTTGCTGCTTTCGTTATACAGTCACAAAGCTGAAATGTTAAATAATATATATATATAAATAAAAACAATAACAAATAATTAAAACGTATACAATATTGTGAAATAAATTACAGTATGTAGAAAAAAAAATTTTTGCAAAAAATGTGTTAATAATTTGGATTCGCAATCGTTATTTAAAGTCGCGTCGGAATTCACTCAACAAATTTTTCGGCAATATTTTTTTTTTTTTGTTTTTTGTTAAATTTTTTTTAAATGTTCGTTTTCCACCGTTGCTTGTTTTTGTTTTTTTTTTGTTCTATATTACTTTCTTATACTCAACGTGTTTGTTGAATTATCTTGGTTATGTTTGTTATTGTTGTTGCTGTTAGATTTGCCGTTTGCCGTTTGCTGTTTGTTGTCCAAAATGTCAAAAATAGAAAAAACAAAAAAAAATCTATTCATTTCAAAGTCACATTGCTATGATCGCAAATTATTATTGGCAAGGCAAGTTCACAGTGTTTGAAAAGTGTTCTTTCTGCTAAGCTGCTGCACACAACCGGAGGCAGTGACAGTGGCAGTAGCGGTGGCGGTGGTGCTGATGCTGATGCTAATCTACTAATGCTAATCTGCGTGTTTGCTAAACATTACAAAATATAAATATAAACAAAGTAAAAGTTATAACAGTTTTCGTAATTTAAAGGGAGAATAAAAAAAATATTTAAGAATAGCATGTGTGAATTGCAAAAACAACAAAAACAAAAGAAAGAAAGAAAAAAAAAACAACAACGGCAGTGGAAAGGGTTTCGTTTTCTAATAACAAATAATTTTGCACATAAACACGCGGTACTGTGCTATTTACATACAAACAGATATTCGCACAAACACTCATACATATTAACTGCTATAAACGACTCAAACATACACACACACATACATACACACGCCAACTCATACACATCCCCACACAAGAAGCACTCACCACTGTAAGCAACGACGCCGCTCATAATAGTAAATTTATGTGAAGAGATCGTTGACCCCAGCAGCAGCAACAACAACAACAACAAATACACTACTATTTTGCCTTAGCAAAATTAGAATTATTATTATTTATATTTATATTTATGATCTGCGCTTAGCACTTTTTCACTTTAAACAAAGCTAATGTTTCTATTTGCTCTCTACGTACGCGTACGCGTACACGTTTAGAGTTTGTCAGTTTGTCTCATTTGGCACGTTACAAACATACATACAAACAGTAGTAACATAACAGCAGCAACAACAACAATAGTAACAACAACAACAAAAGCAGCAGCAACAAACATTTCATAAAATTTAGAAGTTAAATTTAATAATACAAGTTTGCAAAAAAAAAAAATTCGTCTTATTCGTTTTTTTGTACATTTTTTTTGTTTTTTGCAAAAAATAAAATACATAATTCACATTTTTTTTTATTTTTTTATTTATTTATTGTTTTGCTCGCTTTGGTGCTTAACATGTTTGCAGTTGAAGCAACACTTTATTTTCCTGCTTTGCCTACCAACAAAACGTGCCTTTCCCCATTTACATAAACTTGCTCCACTAACGAATTCAGCAACGTTCCATTTCTCCTTCTGCAGCACTTGTTGCTGCTATTGATTTTTTTTTTGTTTTTTTCATTTGTCCATTTTTTTTTTTTTTGACAATTTTGTCTCGTATCTCGAATAATCTTTCAAGTTTGTCTTTTTCACATCCATTCATACTTTTTTTTCGATTCTTATTAATTTTTTATTTCTTTAGATTTTTTTTTGTTTTGAATGTTGGTGAAATTGCTTGAATTATTTTGTTAATATTAAATTGAATGTCATTGATTTGAGAAAAAAGAAAAAAAAAAAATTAAAAAGAAAAAATAGAGAAAAATATAAAGGAAAATGTCTTGCTCAAAAAATGTGCTTCAACAGAATTTCGGTGATGGCAATCCACTAAACTATGAGGAGCTCAATGTTATTGGTACCGGTAAGTTCTCTCTGCATACTTTACACTCTAATCATCTAACAGTTTAATACAGCCATATATATATATATATACATACAATATATACTAATTAATAATATATTTCGATATTATGGACGTGTGCGAGTTAGGCTAAGTTGCGTTCTAAATGAGGGAAATTCTAAGTTGTGCCGATAATGTAGTGATGTGTCTGTCGACACGTGTTGATAAATGGCTAAATGTGTGCAGTGCAAAAAATCCCAAAAAATCTCCCATTTGGTTTAGCATCAACTTAGCCTAACTCGCACACGTCCTAAAAATGCAAGAGTCCGAGAACAGCTCTGTTGTAGAATTGCAACAACTAATTGAAACAGCTGTTTTTGTAGCATACTACATCACACGAGAAACAAACAGAGAAGATGTCAAAACAGCTGTTTTTTTTTCCTTTTTTGGACAAGGGTGTTTTGTTCTTGTCCATTGCAAGCTCGCGCAATCTGCGCATTTCATACAACTTGCGTTTGCAAGACAGAGTAAATACCTACCTCTATTATATATTAAATATGAAATGATAAAAATATGTGTTTTTATTATAAAGTCCGGTCAGGGAGGTTTATTTCCGTTTACTTTAATCTTATGCACATCCATTAGTATTGAGAATCGAAGTAAACTACACCAAAACAACAAAGTTTACCCTTAAAGACACCCATTAGTGGTAAAGAAATATATAACAGATTTTGAGCAAACATTACACTTCTAAACACGATAAAGAACACAGTATCCATAATGTTAACCATACTATGCTATTAAGATCACCGACACTAAATAAAACATAAAATTCTTGTATAAACGGTAACGTTTCAGTGCAATGTTCTAGTTAGTATGTTTCTTAATGTCATTGTCTATAGAAAAGCTACAAACACAACCAAACGCACCGAAGTCATCTACCAGAAGCGACCGGTTCTATATCCCGGACCCATCCACTACGACTACCAAGCGCCTGTCATCACACTCAATAGGCCTTTTTATACCAGGAGAACTGTTCGGGTTAAAACAACAAACATAACAAACTATCAACTAGGTCCCTAATATCTACACATTAACCGAAGTCATTTAAGTATGCAGTAAAGCACATAAATTGTTTATTATGACATTCAAATATAGCATCAAAGTTCAGAAACTGCAGAAGCAGAAAAATTTAACTATAAAACTAGAAATACATATATGTCCATTTATTCCAAATTTTAAACTTAAATCTGAAATTTCATATTGATAATATTGACAACCTATAATGCAGGTTAGTTATAAATTTGCTTTAATTTTATGTGACCATGTTCAACTTACAGTTTTGAGAGATCTTTTAAGTTTTATGTGAGTTCATATATGTTTTCACAACAAAACAAAATTATCTTAAAGCTTTGTACTAGAGTTTTACCTTCTGTTCAAAAAGTACTCGGATTTTGTAAATAAAACACATAAATTTAAATTTTATTCCAAATTTATTTTATCTCCTTCAAAATATGCTCCTTTTGAAGCGATACACATATGCCAACGCTTAACCCAATTTTCCATACACTTTTCGTAGGCCCGTGCAGGTATTGGTTTTAGTTCCTTCGGCGAATTCTCTTTTACCGATTCAATCGACTCAAAACGCTTACCACGAAGTGGCAATTTAAGTTTCGGGAACAGGAAAAAGTCGCACGGATCCAGATCTGGCGAATATGGTGCCTGAGCGACGACAGTGGTGCCGTTTTCCATAATAAAAATCGCTAAATGCACTTGAGGTAGTCTCACATTAATAGCTGCTGTAAACAAACTAATTGACAGATGGCGCTCAAATTTATACTATATGCCAACGTAACAAAAACAAAATTTTGTGAGAAAAGTCTATTACTTAAGAAGTAGTTAATAAACAACAAAATCCGGATACTTTTTGAGCAGAAGGTATAAGCAGTTCACTTTTCTCTAACAACGAAGTTCCGTTGAAATTTCACTGCTTACAGGGAAAATGAATCAGCTTTCTCCAACAGCATTGGAACTACGAAGACTACAGCAACGTGTTGTAACTTTACACTCTCTGGCTTGCTTTGTCTCCAGGGTACTATCGACTTTTTTATTATTAGAAATCTTATACAGTTTTGTTATTAATATTCTCTTTCTTTAGAATATGAATTGTAAGAATTGTCCATACAATACACTTTCTAAGAAGAAACTCAAAAAAAAACCTTAGTGATAGTTGATCATTGTATTATATAAATAATATATTCCCTCATGTTAAAGAACACTCTAACAAATAATGATTGCAAATGATAATCTTAAAGTATTGAATATTTTTGTTTGCTTACATTGCACTTTTTAAAATAAAATAATTTCATTCATAATTTGAGATGCTCCATCTTTTCAACAAAAAAAAAATAAATAAGTAATTTCGTTTCTGATAAGATAACGATAATCTTGCAAGCTGCACTCTAATCGTAATCGATGAATTATTATTACATATATGTGTGTATATAATGCATTTATATAGAACATATGTGCAAAAAGTTGAACTCTATTAATTATTATTATTTGTTATAGAAAAAATTTTTTTAAATTAAAAAAAATTGATATGATTTCAAATTTATTTATTTTTCCACCAAATGGATTTCAAATTTCTTTTTAAAATTTATTAAAATTAATTTTCACAATTAAATTACAGTTGTTTAAAGAATAAAACTATTAATAAAAAAAACTATTGTCAAGTCCATCACTCTATTTTTATTACTTGGGCTTTCCTGTCTTCTGTATTCTGGAACATAGTTCCCTATTTTATTCTTTTAAATTTAAAAGTTGAGCTGTTATTGAATTTTTATAACCCATTATATTATAGATTTGAAATTTCTTTTTAAAATTTATTAAAAATAATTTTCACAATTAAATTACAATTGTTTAAAAAGTAAAAATATTAATAAAAAAAACTATTGTCAAGTCCATCACTCTATTTTTATTACTTGGGCTTTCCTGTCTTCTGTCGTCTGTATTCTGGAACATGGTTTCCCTATTTTATTCTTTTAAATTTAAAAGTTGTAACGACCTTTTCCCGGCCCTATCTATAGCTGGGGTATACTCAGCGAGTATACCAGGGTTCGTTATAAGAAAATTTATCTAAGTAAAATAATAGAGACACTTCTGTTTAAAGTAGCGTTTATTATTTAACAAAAAATAAGAAAATATAATCAATTTGTGGAAAGCGATGTTGAAAATGTTGCTAATGATGTAGAATGTTGTAATGATGTTGTAGACGGTGTAGCACGTTGTAAAATGTTGTATGGTGTTATAAATGTTGTAACGATGTTGTAAACGGTGTAGCACGTTGTAAAATGTTGTATGGTGTTATAAATGTTGTAACGATGTTGTAAACGGTGTAGGATGTTGTGAAATGTTGTATGATGTCATAAACGCTGTCACGATGTTGTAAACGGTATAGAATGTTGTGAAATGTCGTATGACGATTGCTTGCAGTGGTGCGCAAGTTGCTAACCTGTAACAGGAGAAATTCCGAATAGCTAATCTCTAGAAACTCTAATATCAATATAAAGCAATACCTTTGTCAGCAAAAGCCAGACAAGGGTTCCTTCCTACTGTTACGCCTGGCCACGTCCGTCAGCAATTGCCAAACGCTCGTTGTCCCACACGCCTTCTGACAGTGTTGGTGACTCGTCGTCCATTCCTCCATCAGCTATGGCCAAATGGAAGTCTGGATGACTAGTTAAATTACCCTACGCCAGCATAAGCCAAGCATCAGGTAACTCAACTGGTTAAACTACCCTACGCCAGCATAAGCCAAGCAGAAGGTAATTCAACCACCGTCACTTCGCCCAATCCAGTCCATCCATTCACATGGTGATCGTCAGCAATGGCCAAACGAATCAACATGTGCCTGGACCAACTAGTCCGAGCTCCCACTATCGTCCCTAACAAAATAGTTCTTACCTGTAACAGGAGAAATTCCGAATAGAACGATTTGGCAATTTCGCTGCCCTTTTATTTGAAATTCCCTCCATTACAGGCAAAAACAAAAATTATCTTCAAGTAAACAAGGTCCCGTAAATTTGTCAAAACAAATTTCTTATTGTTGTACGCATTGCAATCAAATTCAACAAAATAACTGCATCATATAAAAAATGCGTGCACGATATTTTCTTAAATTTGTTTATGCAGACAAACAAGTGAAATAGTTACAACAAATTTAACTAACTTTTATTAGCGGCAAAAAAATTAATCAAAACAAATTTTACTTTACAGGGTCATTCGTTTATACAAAATGTTTGTCTCTAATATGAAATTTACAGGGTCATTTGTTTATAATAAAAATGGATGTTACTGTAGGAAAATTTTATTGAATTTAGAAACATGTTTTTACTAAGTGAATTTAAAACTCATATTTGACTATTCATTTGATTTGTGGGGTTAAATTTTAGAATAAAATTTGGGCCTTACACTCCCTCCCTACTTCCCCGAAAGTAAAAGCGCGACCACTACTGTTCCCGGGAAACTGAACCGTGCCGGGACATACTACCTGTTAGCTTGACTTCTGTAACGTTGCTTCGGACTTTTGAATACTTTATAAAATTCGTCTTGGGCCGTAGTGACAATCTGATCGTGTTCTAGCGTGTCTTGTAGTTGATTAACAGGATGTGGCGGCTGGGGTTCAAGTTCCTTTGATTGTAACGATGATTTGAAATCACTTTGCGAATGACTCTGTGGCATTTGCGACGATGATTCTGAACTTGTAGAAGTTGGTAACAATGGACGATTGACATGTGATGACTCTGGTACTATCGTTAAACGTTGTGGCAGTGTTGGACGTGATGATAAATCATGCTCTTCGATTTGACGCTTTTGTTCTCGTGATTGTTGTACATCTTGTATTTGCAGTTGTAGGTTTACGTGATCTTGTATAGAATATGCATTGGAAATTCGATGTTTACTAAGTCCTGGTTTATTTCCTTCGGTAGGCGTAACGTGTTGCGGAACTTGCTGTGGTTGTATTTCATGCGCTTGCACTTGCTCTGGTATTACTTGGATTGGATGAAATACTTCTGGATTTTGTTTGATATATCTTGGACGTTGTTGTCGTTGTGCCTTTTGTATTTGAGTTTGTGATTCTTGACGATCTTGTGTGTCTCGCTGTAAACTAAATACTTTCGGATTTTCTTCGATATGTTTTAAATTTAGCTGACGTTGTACTTCTGGGATTTGGAACTCTTGTATCTCTTTGTTTGCTTTTGGATCATGCGATGGTGGTACAAGGCATTTACATGGCGCTTGCACTTGTAAATTTTCTCGCAGTTTTACTGAATGCTTGTCTGGGTAAATCTGACATTGTGTGCTTTGTATTATACTTGGCTTGGATAGTAATGCTGTCTTTGAAGTTGCAATTTTATTTACTTTTGCTGCTGTTTGCTTATCTATCGACTGGTTACGTTGTTGGTTACTTTGCTGCTGGTTCCGGACAGGTGATACGGGGCTTAGACTATAGATATCTTCAACTCGTACTGACGTCATGGACATGAGTCTCATTGTATTCTGTAATGGCATCGTTGGTGGATACTGGACCACTGTACACCTGTGGATAGTTTCTTCTTGAACACGGTCTCGACTCACTTTGTGCTGTGTTGTGTGAAGTTCTTCAAATTCATCAGCAAGTGTTGTTAATTCCTCTATACTTGCGAAGTCTTGATGTTTGATGTACATTTTGTAGTTTGCATTCATGTTGCGATATATTCGCTCTAATTGCGAATCTGGATTTAGGCAAGCTTGTCGCATTAAATTTTGAATGTCGATAAAATAATCCTTGAATTTTTCCTTTGGTTTATGAAGCCGCAATCGTACCTCATCTTCTAATTTCTCAAAATATCTAGAGGAAATGAAAAATTTCAGGAAGTCGACTTTGAAATTTGTCCATAGCTGCCAATGCTTATTATTACAGCGATGCCACATTAGTGCCTTATCTTCAAGAAGTATAGGCATCATCTTGGGAACTAGATTTACGTTAATAGCGTAAACATCTGCTAGTTCTTCTATTCTTTCTATGAACCCCAATGGATTCTTTCCTCCGTCGTAACGTACCGACCACTTCCTTATCTGTTCTAGGTCATGAGCATATGATGAGGCCATGATTGACATGAGGCATTTAATCTTTGGCCGTCTTGGGTTTATATTTTCATTTGTGGTAACGTTAGCTTGTGTTATTCAGTATGATGATAAAATCATAATTTTCCGGTTTACATTGTTTTACTCCTTGTATTCTTGCGACAAATTCTGCTAGTCCCTCTGAAACTCAGTCCCTGCTCGGGCGCCACTTGTAACGACCTTTTCCCGGCCCTATCTATAGCTGGGGTATACTCAGCGAGTATACCAGGGTTCGTTATAAGAAAATTTATCTAAGTAAAATAATAGAGACACTTCTGTTTAAAGTAGCGTTTATTATTTAACAAAAAATAAGAAAATATAATCAATTTGTGGAAAGCGATGTTGAAAATGTTGCTAATGATGTAGAATGTTGTAATGATGTTGTAGACGGTGTAGCACGTTGTAAAATGTTGTATGGTGTTATAAATGTTGTAACGATGTTGTAAACGGTGTAGCACGTTGTAAAATGTTGTATGGTGTTATAAATGTTGTAACGATGTTGTAAACGGTGTAGGATGTTGTGAAATGTTGTATGATGTCATAAACGCTGTCACGATGTTGTAAACGGTATAGAATGTTGTGAAATGTCGTATGACGATTGCTTGCAGTGGTGCGCAAGTTGCTAACCTGTAACAGGAGAAATTCCGAATAGCTAATCTCTAGAAACTCTAATATCAATATAAAGCAATACCTTTGTCAGCAAAAGCCAGACAAGGGTTCCTTCCTACTGTTACGCCTGGCCACGTCCGTCAGCAATTGCCAAACGCTCGTTGTCCCACACGCCTTCTGACAGTGTTGGTGACTCGTCGTCCATTCCTCCATCAGCTATGGCCAAATGGAAGTCTGGATGACTAGTTAAATTACCCTACGCCAGCATAAGCCAAGCATCAGGTAACTCAACTGGTTAAACTACCCTACGCCAGCATAAGCCAAGCAGAAGGTAATTCAACCACCGTCACTTCGCCCAATCCAGTCCATCCATTCACATGGTGATCGTCAGCAATGGCCAAACGAATCAACATGTGCCTGGACCAACTAGTCCGAGCTCCCACTATCGTCCCTAACAAAATAGTTCTTACCTGTAACAGGAGAAATTCCGAATAGAACGATTTGGCAATTTCGCTGCCCTTTTATTTGAAATTCCCTCCATTACAGGCAAAAACAAAAATTATCTTCAAGTAAACAAGGTCCCGTAAATTTGTCAAAACAAATTTCTTATTGTTGTACGCATTGCAATCAAATTCAATAAAATAACTGCATCATATAAAAAATGCGTGCACGATATTTTCTTAAATTTGTTTATGCAGACAAACAAGTGAAATAGTTACAACAAATTTAACTAACTTTTATTAGCGGCAAAAAATTAATCAAAACATATTTTACTTTACAGGGTCATTCGTTTATACAAAATGTTTGTCTCTAATATGAAATTTACAGGGTCATTTGTTTATAATAAAAATGGATGTTACTGTAGGAAAATTTTATTGAATTTAGAAACATGTTTTTACTAAGTGAATTTAAAACTCATATTTGACTATTCATTTGATTTGTGGGGTTAAATTTTAGAATAAAATTTGGGCCTTACAAAGTTGAGCTGTTATTAAATTTTTATAACCCATGTCATTCCATTATTCTTGCGAATAGATGACTTTTAACAGTAATCGTGAGCGCCAATTGGTCTTCGCGGAAGAGTACATCCAGAATACTTACCGTCCGAAGTTTTATGCTTGGTTTATTTTAGCAATTTTTTTTTAAAAGTCTTTTGTAATTCTGCAATGCATTTCTTATATAAAATTTATTTTCTCTCCAATTTTTTTGTTGCAAATTTTTTTTTGTTTATTAAAATTTTAAATAATTTTATCGCTTTGATGATTACTGCTATAAATGCACATTATTTCCGTAAATAGTGAAATACATGCATTCCATTCTACTGAAAACTACAAATAATTAATTCAGTTGCGGTAAAATGTTTAAATCTTTAAAATGATTCATAAAATGCAAACATCCTCAACCTAACTCAATTCTTCAGCACCCTACATGCAACCTTAAGAATACGACATTCGGTGACTACCTTATATACAAGAAATTACCATGCCATACATACATATATTAAAATATCTCTGAGTCTGGTATCATATCGGTTGGGACTAAGTTACAGAGACACTCGATTAATTGCCGCTTTCCGCTTCTGGCATATAGTTTACAACAGGGATGGACTTCTGCAATGACTAAACTAATTGATATTGAGCTATATTACTATTACATATGGATTAAAACATATTATTAACGTTGTAGTTATTACAAGACTATATAACTACAAATAATTTGTTCTATAATGTATAGTGGGACTGTATAGATCTATCTAAATAAGAATATAATAATTTATTACCAGCTTGAATAGGAAACACTTTATATGAATATCTGATCAATAACAATTGCTTCTAAAGTAGCGCATAAGTTGTCTCAACTATGCCGGATTTATTCTATATAAATTTTATCGACCGTAACTATCAGTAAAGTTAATATCGATGAACTTTACTGTAAAAACAGCAAACAGCACTATTAGATAATGAAGTTGGAGGAAATGCTGATATAACTAAAAATTGCAACAGAATATGACGTTTAATGTTAATTAAATATATACATTTATATACGAGTTTTCTATAATTTTATATGGAATAAATGTTTATGTATATATACACATGTTTTTGGAAAAGATTCTCTTTGTTTAAAAATTAACCTGAAAATGTTTCAGTTTGTAAGATAAGCATTGGAGTTCTAATCATATTCAGCGTGATTCAGTTGAAAATCAGGAACTCACTAAATATAATCTTAATGAAATCTATTAGACCACTGAGAGTTTTCTGTTTTGTTGGGAAAAAAATGTATTAAAATCGTAATGTACTGCTTCGCTAAAATATAAAATCTTTCTCAAAAATTCATCTTACATAGAGTGCTATTCCAAACACGATTAATTGATATCTGAATGATTCAATAAATAAAGTTACCTAACTCAACTTTATCGAAGTTTTTTACGTTAATGATAAAAATAGTCACTCCATAGAGTATATTGAAGTTTTTATGGAATATTCTGCATAAATAGGCAGTTTGTAAGTACACCTTTACAAACTTTCCTAGCTAAAACAGGTGCGTTCCTCTTCTATATACAATTTTCGGAAATTTATATCCCATTTGCAATGACTAATCTTTCAATTAAATTTAACTACCTTAAAAGCTGTTAATGAGATTGATTCATTGGACTGGAATAACGAGAATTTTATCAGATCACAATATTCACTTGGACCGAATTGTACGAATATTCCCACCAGTTAGTGATTTTAACCAAAGCAGAAGCAACGGTATCGGTGCTGTCAGACTACTGCATATTAATAGGGCATGCCGTAAGCCTTGCTCTAGCCTGGTACGATTTTTCTTAGGGTTGTCACTCAACAGATGAAAAGAAGGAAATTTCACTCAAGCTCAGATGTCATTGCCCAGTTTGTTTGGAGAACGTAGTAACACAGGTGACTTTCTGAAATGGGCCGTTTATCTTTTTTTAAAATAGACAAAATAAAATATCTTTGTTTATTAAGATTTTGACGAATATTACGAATATTATTATTCGTATTAACTTTTGTATGCAAAAGAAATCTTAAATTTTAATCTGTTTACTATGCAAAGTAAACAAGGTAAAGGATCTTTATTGTTTTATGGAAAGTTGTCCAGTACTGAAACAGTTTTTATGTACATATACATTGTCCAGGCTTATTCATATCTAGACCTTAGCCTTTGGGCTCCTTCTTTCATTCACTCAGCGATATTTCAAACTTTAATGTTGAACAGAAACTTGCATTTATTAATGCGCTGGACTGGTTCTAATATGCCCAACTTTCTACCCACAATTACGAGGAATGTGGACTTAAAACGGTTTTTTCGTTAGTTTTGGAGGCTTCGAAGCATTTACGAACTATCTATATAAGAAAATCCGTTTTAACTCTACACTGCCCGTAATTGTGGGTAAAAAGTTGATAGAAAAATACATAAATATGTAAAAACATTATTATAAAAAACATTATTATTATTTTTATAATATTTTTTAAAACAATATGAATTTCTTAAAAGCTTAAAATGTTTATATTATACTTGTATGGTATATTGCGGAAGGTTATGAACGAGACGCATTTGCTACCAGAGATACTTTAATGAAGCTTCCGATCTATACAAATAGAAAAATTTCGCATTTATTTGCTTCTAATAAATCAAAAAAAAAAAAAATTAAGAAGAAGAAATTATTGAATAAAATTAATTTACATAATATACAAATAAATCTCAATATTCAGAGTCATAAATGATTGTATATTAAACCGAAATGAATGGAATTGTTATAGATAGCGTCTAAACAGACGCACACTTGAGTTTGAATCAGAAAATTTAATTTAAAAATTATTTTTGTCGACCACATCAAAAATATGGAAGAATGGCAATAGGCTACAGGGAGGGGGATTGGAGACGGTATGGACTTCATAATATATGTGACAAATGACAATTTCTTTGTATTGCAGCATTAATAGAAGTGTTCCCATCGCAAATTACTTTCAAATCATATTACGTTAAGCGTTTTTTTTTTTAATTTTTTTTTCTTCTTTTTGTCTCTCTATTAGTCATCCATTAAGAAACACGTTTTTTTGTTTTTTCGGGCAGCAAGTAATCTTGCTCTTCATTTTATTTCATATATTCTTAAGCCCCTCGAAATTGAAATTCTTAAGAAATTCAAAAATTCGTGATGCGACTGTAAATGCCTCGCTATATTTAAACACAAGTGTTTCAATAATTTAATGGAACATTTTAAGCAAAATTGCCTCTTAAACATGCTTCGTATCAGTCATTGAACCAACCTAATGGTGGATGAGGTTAGAAGCGTTTCGGGCGAGCGTCTAAAATGTGTAACACCTGAACGGAACAAGTGGTTGGAGTATGGTGCGGCCTCAATGAGGCAGTGACAAGAAAGTCAAAAAGTCTATGGCCAATTACTCAGCTGGAATTACTTTCGACTGGCGGTAGGCGGTAGGCGGTAGGCGGTAGGCGGTAGGCTGTAGGTGATAGGCGATAGCAGGTATCAGCTCAGTTCGCTCTTGTAACTAACGAAACACGACGGCCCAAGCTGGCACAGTATGAAATCAAGTGGATTTGTTGTTGGTGTGTAAATTGCTTAGAAATATCAAAACATTTTATTAATAATATTAAATATTTGTTTGTTTGTTTGTGTGCATGTCGAGTCATGTACGTTCGTATATTTTAATATATTTTACGCTAAAATAAATTTAGCATTTTTTGTGTTTTATTTTTTTTTTTCTTTTATTTGTGATTTTATTTATTTTATATTTTATTCCTTTGCCTTTGCTGTTTTTTAACGACTGCCGAAATGTAGCGACAAAGAAGCAATTTCAATTTATTTTATTTAATATTCTATTATTGCGTTTTGTGCAAATTCGCTTAAGCTCTTTTCTTTGTTACTATTACTTGTCTTCGGTTTCCACTACTTTATCTACTTTACTTTAGCAAAAATTTTAATGAAATAAGAAGTAAAAAATAAAAAATAAAAAATATTTAAAATTACAAATAAAACAAAAAAAAATTGTTCAAATTGTTGATTGCGAGTGAGTGCGGGGTACACGGAAACAATGACTTCGACTGTTACGTTCTTGTTAATGTTGTTGGAGTTAACAGGTTGTTTCATTGTAGACTCTTCAGTATCTTCAGTATCAGTTGCCGTTCAACTGAGACTTTTATACAAACAAATATGCTACACATTTACTACACATTAACTACAATCGAATCGTAAACACATTAAAGAAAAACTGTATTACTAATAGAGTCTACTAAGTAATCTGCTGCCATATACTGCCATATACCTCGAAACGTTTCCTCTTCACGGTGAAAAAACTAAAAAACTAAAAAACCCGCTGTAAAGACCAGCGATCATAAAAATACTGGCAGCATTTGCTGTTAGCCTACTTTTTGCCCTATGTGGAACGTACTCTGGTGTTCTGCTGCCATATCAGCATGCATAACATTACTGTTAAACTGTTGAAGAGAACTGGCTGACTATATTATCACATTTTATTATTAGTGTTAATTAAATTTTGTCGTCACAAAACTTGATATGGTCCGGAATAATTCTCTCTCCCACTTTATGCAATAATTTTATTAAAAAAAATATATATGTAGAGTGATGTGTCTTCGTATATTTGTTATACTCGTTATAGAGATAAAGCAGCTGAAACAGCTGACAATGTTTAAAAATATTTGTAGTTCTCTGCTGTGGTTCCTCTTTCAACTTGTTCTATTTAGTTCTTATCTTATGTGCGATATTAGATTTTATAATATTTTACTTTAAGTATAAATGAATACATATTTTGTTTTTTGCATCAGCAAACTATTTT
>NC_051847.1:21154612-21252350 GCF_002237135.1 Teleopsis dalmanni | reverse complement strand
TATATTTCGTTGCATAATAAAATAATATTACAGTATATTACTTGAAATATTACACTTTTACTTAAAATTGATCTTTTGCAATTATTTAGATTTGGAGCATAAATAATCGTAAATAGCAGGGCGTAAAACCGAACAAATTACGTGCACTTCGAAATAAACAAAAGACTTAGGAAACAAACTTTTGGCTACTGTAGCGTGTTACATCATTAAATGGATTGTCTAAGTATTTCGTACTAATTATTTATTTTAATTTTTTTATTTACTCAGCTTGAAATGCAACCAAAATTAAAAAAATATTTTAGCTAAAATTATTGTAATATAATTATTCAATTAAAAAAGGGGAAATGTGAAAGTTATACATTTCACAAACAAAACAAAATAAAAAAATAAATAATTTTAAACGTTCGCTAGATATACAAAACTTCCCAATTTTATTTAAAAAAATATAAACAATTAAATATTATATTAAGTTAAAGCATTTGAAATAAAAATATATTTTTATTTTGCTCAAGTCATTACTGCATTTTAATTAATATTATTTTAATTAGTCATAATGAGCATCTTGATGTATTAAAAACGTTTTGTCGGCTAAATGGTATTTAATCTGCTCATAATTAACTTGGCTTTATTAACTCTTTATCTACTTAAACCAAAAACAGTGTTGTAAATCTCTTCACAAAAGTTGATTTGCAATATTATTTCTCTGAGGGCTGTTGGAATAAGACAAATTACAAGCAAATGCAGTGACATCAAAGTGCAACAATCTCAACATTCCCAGCTATTTGCAGTTGTATTTCAATGCATATATAGTCTCATTAACTTTTTTATTGTGTATAGAAAAATAATTACTTGATTTCAACTGCGGTCGAGGTCATTGGCAACTAAGCCGCCAGTTTGTCGCTTATACTCGACACCAGAAATGTCGTCAGCAGCAGCAGCAGAAGTAGCAGCATCAGCAGTCATCACGAACCAACAAAGTCCATACATCAAAAGTCTTGAAACATTACAAAAATAAAAAGTAACACTTCTCCCTACATTTCTGTTTGTTTTTTCTGTTTTCGTTTTTAGCTTTTATAGGTTTTTGGAAACTTTTGGCTTGTTTGTTTAGTTATTTTCACATGGCGTCATAGTTCAGGTCTTTTTACTCATTCGGATATACAATACTTGCATATGCGAAATAAATAGAAAAAATTTAAAAAATTTTAAATATATGAGCACATTTTTCATCTTTCATTTCATCTTTCACACATAGATATAATGTTTAATTTTTAAACTTTAACTTTATCATCAAGTTTATCATTCTTTTTTTGATTGTTTGTTTGCCGTTTTATTAAAATTCATTAACATTTCCTCTGGTTGCTCAATTTGATGAACTTGGTAGTATACAAAAATGAAAGTTTCTGCCTCTTACCATCTTTAATTGACACACAGACAGCTGCGCACCATCATCTTAAATACATTGACCAGAGAAGTGTAAGTTTTATATTGGCTTGTTTATTATACTAGTTTGTGGCCGATCTAAGAGATTCATTGATCGAATATTGTTTAACCAAAGTTGGACATGTTAGCAGATATGTTAAATCACAGAAAATGATGACAACACCGCTTTACAAAACGCGTGGTGTTCCAAGAAGACAAGTTTTATTTTCAGATATTTTGAGAATTTTGCATGTAACATGTTGTAAAAATACTTAAAGTTAAAATTTTATTAAAATGATATCATGTTGACTTTTATGATAAACGTGTTTTAGTTCGAGCTTGGAAAATGACATTTTGATTTATAAAATGTTTATATAAATAAACATTTATAATTGCTATTAAATATTTATGTGAATTATATATTGAGCTGACCATACTCGAAACAGCTGTCTACTTCAACCAAAAATTCAATAAATTAAAAAAAAATATATAACATTTTTTTTGCTATAGTTCACTACTTCTTGAAACCTCTATATACTATATGGAGTAATTCAAGGTAACGTAGTTACGATCTTCTCTCCAATCACTCTCGATTTTTTCTTTCTTTCGAGTTTGGACATATATTAATGTATTGCAAGCATAATGTATAGTTTCAGTCTGCCCTTCAATACGAATGAACTCGATCAAAATGTATTTATTTATTCGAATATATGCTTTAATATTTTGAATAAAATATCTATATAGCACATTTGAAATAAATAAATAAAAAAATGTGAAAGTATAAAGAATATTATATCAAGAATATTTTTTTTTAAAGAATAAAAATTAATCAAAATTTCTTTTAATCTTCATTATGGTATCTCTGCTTGTAAGAACTTTAATGATCAGGAAAAAAACTAAGCATATAGTATATAGTTTTTAATATTGTCATGTATATTCACCTATGGAATGGAATAACATTGACTGAAAATTAGGATACAGAAAGTATGATATATGGGGATGGTGAATACCTTACGCTTTAATGAAAAGAAAAATACCAGAAGACGAAAAAAAAAGAAACAAACGATCATGAATGGAATAGTTTCAAGAAGTTATTACGATACATAAGATATATGAGAATATTGAAAGCGCTATACTAGTATGTTTCCACTGGCTTCGTTAGAACAATTGAGTTACTTGAGATTTAAATAATTTAAGGAATCTCAAGTAAGTAAACTGGTCTAACAAAGCCAGTGGAAACATACTATAAGCTTAAGTTGGAAAGTTAAAACACAACAGGAAATAACAAAAAAATAAAGAAAAATAAAATAATTTCAAAATTAAAAGTGTAGAACATTAATTGATGTCTTGACAGGTCACTGTCTGCACGCATCACATGCGCACAAAATAAACCTAATTTACAGTGGTGCTTATAGGAAATACAACGAGCCGCGTAACTGCCTGGCTCTCTCGAAAACTCGACAAAAATACTTGAGGGCTGTCAGTTTTACCGGACTGAAGCACATACCTGACTGAAGCTAATAAAACGCGCATCGTAAATGATGCACACAATCGCTATAAATAAAACTCCGATCTGGTATCGCAATGGAGCTTACATGGCTTTCTACGCGTGGCTTTTTTGGTCTATAATAATCTAATACCTAATATCAACTATAATAAATCGATTTTATCAAATTTTAAAAATAATAATAATAAGAAACAACCTAAAAAGTATCGAATTATCAATACTATACCTTCTGCTCAAAAAGTACTCGGATTTTATTGTTTGTTAACTACAGAAGGTATATCAATACTATAATACTATGAAATAATAATAGATTTCAGTTAGAAGACTGAATTGGTGACAATAATAGAGCGCGCTTATTGGTTTATAGAAACTCGTCATCATCAAAATTATTATTAATTTAATAATAATTTATTATAATTAAAATATTATATTAGATATGTAGATTATCTTCTCGTACCTATATCATATAAAATGCAATAAATCATTATTTTGTAGAGTTTATGTAGCACCTGATTTATTGTCTATTATAACCGAATCAGAAGATTCAGAAATTCTTCTATGCAATCTGATATTCTAGGAGAAATTAGCCTTTTAAAAAAAATGTATTTATGATGATTAAATATCAGACATGCGTTTAAAACTTGACGTTTAGGAGTATTGTTAGGGTATATAACCACAATAATCGGTAAAACGATATATGCAAAAGCACGATTCTGTCAAAGCAGCAAAAACAAAAACAAAAACAACATATAAAAAGTCATTAAAAATGAAATATAAATAACACTTGCAATCATGTCATGTTTAACGTCATTTGTCATCAAGCATGACAATGATAAATATGCCAAGAAAATTTTCTACTTGACGAGGAAGATACTTAACCGATGTTAGTTTTAATGCAAAAAAAAACTATATTAAGTTAAAAGGAAAAAAAAATTTTTTTACCGTGAAGAGTGCACACGTTATGCAAACTTTGTTTAAAAATTGAAAACAAATCAGTCAAATTTATTCCAGTGGAAAATTTTATTTTATATTTTCATAGGCAGTAAATCGTTGCAAAACTGTAAATGTGTGAAAAATGAATAAAACACATAATTAACAAAATAAAAAAAACGATCTGTCATATTTATAAATTTGGAATGAAAATTCGTCTTATCAACATACACAAAAACAATCACATATTTTCCACATAAGATTTGAGTAATTATTTGGATTATCCCAAAATAATTTGACTAATTTTTTCACAGTCAATAGATTGGTTTGAGATTAGATACAGTTTTCATTTTTTTATTTTAATTTCTCATTATTATTTAATTAGCTTAGCATTATTAATCTTATTGGCCGAAGTACAAAAGTGGCCTTATAAAGGTTTATATTGATGTTTAGTGAATGATTTCTGATCAGAGGTGGGTGTCAGATGTTTCAATTACAAGTTATTTTTTGCTTCATCTGTATATAATGTGTGGGAAAAATAGGCGCCTAATTATTACTGAAAAATTTAAAAAATAGAATCTCAATTGTGTTGTATTTATGGTAGCAATAAGCGCAACCGTATTTGAGAAAAAAAATTTGATTTTCTGTCACATGGTATATGTTTAAACTTTGATAAAAAATAACAATATTGCTGTATTTCTAACTTATGTAAAAATTCAGTATTGTAAGAAAATAAATGATAAAGGCTATATTTTATATAGTGAGATCAGTGGAAAAAAATTTATATTTCAATTTAATTACATTTATTTAATTTTCATTGGTTTCTACCATTCTATTGCATTAGTTTACAGTCAGAAAATTGTCCGTAGAAAAAGTCATTATTGGTAATAAAAACCTTGCTGATTCTACTTCACAGCTTGTTGAGCAATATGGGATGTTGAAACAGCACACCTGCCCCAGTGAAGTAAAGTATTAGCCGAAGTAGACTATATATATGTGTTCTTTACCAAATTTTGCATTTCTGAAGTTCTTCTTTTGTTCCAGTTTGACCAGATCGATATTAGATATTCTCTAGGACACTAGTTGCCCAAGTCTCTTCGTTGACATTGGTTTATAGTGGTCTGAGTTTTGAATCGTATTGCAGTGATACTTTTTTATGTTTCACTTTTATAAAGTTTTATAGAGGAAGATATATAGTCGCATTTTGTTTTCTTTTAAGTTGAATAATAGCAAGTCTCAACTTATAGATTCTCACATTAATAACTTTCTCTGCATTTCAGCTCCTTGGCTTCTAATAAAAGAAAAAGTATATTAAACAAATAAGCCATAATACTCAAATACGCCTAGTACTCAACAACAACAAAACTACTACTGACGAAGAATTATTAAGTATTCTGTATCCAATTCGCAAAATATGGTCGGATGGACATCAAATCATATTTGTATGCTTTGTCTAATCCACAAAAAGAGTAATCCTGCATTTTCCACCAACTTTCATGATATCAGTCTTTAAAATATTGCATATAATGTAGAATGTCAACAACTTTAAAATTTCATATCCCGAGAAGTAAGCTCTATATATCGGTGTATAGCGTAATTGTAAAAATTGTTTAGGGCAGGGTACGTGTTCAATCTTAGTACTTATTTACGAATAATTAAATACAAGTATTATATCCAAGACACCTGACGATGAGTATTCGGCAATGCCCAAAACCTATTTGGCTGTATGATCAACTAAAAATGCAATTAATAAGAAACATATAAAAAGAATTTTTGTTGTTATAATTCACTGCGTTTCAAAACTTCTCTAAAAATTTAATAGAATATTTAAATTTACTGCTATTCATTGCCTAATCACAGTCTCCATAAAATTGGAATTACACCCATTAATATTTTGAGATGGTTTTTTGTTTGCTAACTTCTGTACTAATTTGGTACAACCTTCAATAATATTGTTGCACTTACTTTTATATTAGATAAAAAAAAATGTGCATAATACCATATTATATAAAAATAATAAAATATGGATTTTATGATATTTTTATGATAGAGTTTTCTTACATCATTTTCAAATCGAAGCACTTTTTCTACTTCGAATGAAATGAAGCAGAAACGTTACCATAAAAATAATTTTGGTTCATATTTGATGCCCATTTCAACTTTTCTATATTTTATCTCAACGTCTAATAAATTTACTTATTAGCACACCATAATTATTATATTTTTTTTTTATACAATATATTTAACAGCGAATTAAAATTTTAAAGCCAAATTAATTTATGCAAATTAGTTAATGAAATGACATAAGCAACTTTTTATGCTTTCGGCCACATTTGTAGACGATTTAGACTTTCAGTTTCATTTGAGATGAAATTTTAAATAATTAATTAAAGAAATTTCAATGTATCTACTATAATAGTTGAGCGCGTTTTGCTGTAATTTTCTTAAGTGTTATAAATTAAATGAGATAAGAGCAGAGATTGGTAATTGCGACAAATCAACTCAATACAATTCACATAACAACGATTTTTATCTGTTTGTATCTGTATCTTTTTTCTAAATGCTGGTTATATCATCGTCTTATGAAAAATCGCAAAAATATTTGCAATAAAAACAATTTTAATGCCCCGTTTTTTGCTTTATTTTCATGTTTAAAAATATTTGTTATTTTTAAGGTAATTTATTTCCTTTCATATTCCCATACTTAAAATCAATTCACTTTCAATTCAAGATTTAAGCTGCTTTTTCTTCGAAGATTGTGTTCAATTCATTCACGCTTTCCATAAGCAATTCGAAGATTGTTTATTTTTGGATTGTTTGTTTTGAAAAATTATAATATTGGCATACTTTACCGACTAAACAAATACGTTTAGTTCATAGCAAGCCTTCATATTTATAAGGAATATGTTGGATTGTTGTATGCAATCCAACACAAAAAAAAAAATAAATAAACATAATAACGCTTTTAATTACTTATTATTAAATTAAAAATACACATCTTAAAGATATTTTAGTTCAATAAGAAGTGCAATGCTAAACAACTACTACTATTACTTATCTTTTGCAAAGTCATTTTCAGTAATTTATTTTCATGTTTTACTGTAAAGTTTTTAATAAGTTTAAAAAAGATCAAAAATGAGAAATTAGACAATTTTTATTATGAAAATATTTTTCTTTCAATTTTCAATTCATAAGAGTGAATATGTGTTCAATTGCATTTCGATTGTGCAAGTAATCATGCATTTTATCTGAGAGTATTTCGTTTTTCTGACTGTAATTTGTTTTAAAGATTGTAACATTTTATCATCTTTTCTTTTTATTAAAGATTCTCTTACACAAAAATGGTTAAAGTTTTTATGTTAAAACATTTTTTTATATTTTTAAATCACTTAAATACAGTTATGCACTTATAGCCAGTCATTCTCTCACAGAAATTTCATATTATATAAAATTCTACAAACAGAATAGTATTGAAATTTAACAACTAAAAATAAAAATATAATTAATTAATTCAATAATTCTACAGCTGATTTATGATTTCGTTCTAATATAAACACAGCAAGTGAATTTGTTAATAAAAAACTTTCACAGCAAATTAACAAAATTCCAGAAAAAAGTACGAACATAAAAGTCACGTACGGCTTTGGGTCAGTTGGCTAACAAACGCTGACTCTAATCTTAAAATTTGACAGGGCACGAGTTTGATACCTGGTACTTGCACTCTTAAAAAAATTATTTACGAATAATTAAATACAAGAACTATTTCCATGACTGCTGATGATGGGATTTGGCAATACTCGAAACAACTGTATGGTCAGCCAAAAATTCAATTAATTAAAATAATATAAAAATGATTTTTTGTTTATGAAAAAACAAAAAAGTTTTTCAAAAAACCTCTTTATACAATTCTATAATAATATTTATAGTTTAATCTAGTATTTCTTAACTTTTTTATTGGTACGTTCCACTAAAAGCTTAAAGCTTACAAAAAATTTCAATATCCCTCCTAAGAATATACACAACGACCGTTCGGAAAAGTAAGTAGATCAGTCGAGTATCTTTTACGAACGACAAGGGAAAAACTATAACTTTCAGCACTCACATAATCAATATTTATTTATTCCTCTTACTCGATCACTACTATATTAGTTTAGTCAAAACAGTTACAGAAATTAGTTTATCTGTCATGATTTAAACCAGGACTGTTCAAAGTACAGCCCGCGGGCCACATTCGGCCCTCCAAATCTGTACAGTAATTTGTATTGGCCTGCGATCGCATCTCGTCTGGAAACTTGGTTTAGACCATTTTATTAATTTTTTTTAAAAGAGTACAGTTAAAGAATTTGTGCATAAAAAAATTTTCTACTTTTGTAAATAAATATTTTTTTTGAAAATTTAATTTTTATTAATTAAAGTCTAAAGAGGAATCTGTGTATATAAGCAAGTACCAAACCTTACGGCATTAAATCAAAACAAATGAATATTTGGAATCAGTTCCAATTTTCACTCCAATTTTTTTAGTGGTACATCTAGATCAACTTTTTCAGTCTAGATTCACTTTAAATGCTACTTTTATTTTTAATGTATAAATCTAGAGTGAAATGTATAACAGTTGAGTTTACTTTATAACACTCTAGATATTTTGTCAGAGTAACAAAATTGCTCTGAACTTAACAGCTGTTTTTTGTTAATTGACAGTTGTAATATATTTGACAGGTATATTGTGTTTACCTGGAACAATCGATTGTATCTTCTAAGTTTTTTTAAGATCTCTTTTCTATTTTATGGATGATAATTTAAAAACGATTTGTTCACTATGAAAAAAAATATATTTTCTTTCTTTTATAAAATTTTTGTTTTTTTTTTCTACCGTATAACCATCTAAAAATAGTTTCTTTATACCACATTCTGACACTCAACTTTCATGTGAGGAACACTACTGAATATAAAATAATTTGGCAGCATTTAAAAAACACGTCACATCAATTCGAACTCCAAACAAAAGTGACAGTTAATCGGTGACAGTGAAAAATTTGCGATTTTATGCAAATTTTTGCAGATCAAAACATAAATGCGAAGTGAAAGAATTTCTTTCTATAATTAAAACTAAACACGTATTCGTGTTTGATGAAGAGATCAAATACTTTTCGAAATGTAGAAAATTTTATTAACAATATATAGTATATATTTATTTTAATAATGTTATATACATTTATTGTCGGTAATTATAATGCAGAACTAGTCTGAAGTGTCATATATATATAATCTGCTATAACCTCAATTTAAATAGATGTGAGTATCATTTAGCTTTAGTTGAACTAGCTACACAGCTACACTAAAGCATATATGTCACAATACACTTATATCATGGCCCACCTATAAGCAGAAAATATATACATATATTTAATATATTTACCGCACTGAGAGGTTACTGCCTACAGGCATGTTGATCGATTAAGGATTTCTTTAACCCATTATTGTCATTGTTGTGGGCCACACGAGCAGAAACAAAATTTCACTCATCTGTTTCTATCAGGTATTCGTTAGATTGCATATATTCAGTCTGTGATATTCCTTTCAAAAGTGTCATACGATACAACCATTTGCTTATTGCTTATTACAATCGTAACTCGATACGTATATGTTTTTTCTAACTCTATTAATCTTAAGTTAGGTACTTAATGAATTAATGTTAAACTGAATATGGAATGTTAAATATAACAACTCACATTAGTGTTGAGAGCTATTCAAGGCTAAGATTAACAACATCTCGTGATTTATAAGAGCAGGATGTTTCCACAAGATGTTCTACAAAATGTTTGCACAAATAAATGGTTAAGGTCTTGTTTTAAGACTTGGTATCATAATAATTAAGACTAAAATGAGTGGGTCAACTACACCGACTGCTACACCGACGTAAACTTAACTAATCTCGTGTGATTATTTATAATTTTATTTTAATTATCAATTTACAAATATATTACACTCCCTATGTAATATTGTACGTCACTTATTATAAGAACTCCTATTTAACTTAGAAAGTAATAAATCTTTATGCATAACACAGCTTTGAAAACAATTTGAAATATTTACGACTATATATCTCAGTGGGTGTTAGACGTCATGGATTACATTAGCAACAAAAATAAGTTATTGCATTTTTCACGACCACACACTTAACAATTTTTAAAAATATTTTCTTAATGTGTTTACATTATTATTATTATTTTATATTGACTAATTGAATATACAAACGCACAAAGTCTAGTTTCTAAATTTATTATATAAATAGGTAGACGTATTTATTTGAAAAATTATATATACATATGAATATATATATACTATAATTGATCAAAACCTTTCAAGAACTTAATGAAAAATAATAATACAGTCAAACTTTCATAACTCGAAGTACAATTTTGCAAAGAGAAGGTTTGACTTATGGAGACTTCGAGTTAAGGAATTTTTTATAATTGTATGTAATTTGCTCTCAAAACCGTGTTGTACTCTATTGAGTTCGAGTTATGGAAGTTTGACTGTATTATAAAAATATTTTTTATCAACTAAAAATTATTTTAAAATATTTCAGGCATTCAAAGCAGAACTGCCATCCAAGGCATTAAATCTTTAGTTAAAGGTTTGTCATTTTACAATATCGATTGTTTAACAACCGCTGAATGTGAAAATTAGTTGGTTGCAGTGCTTGATCGGTAGAGACCCTTCAATACATTCTTCTTAAAAAACCTCAGTAAATAAAATAGATTCTAACACACTATTAAAAAAGTACTTGACTAAAATTCTGTTCCTTCTGTTAGCCAAAGTCCGGCAACTTCTTTACGTGGAGTGCTACAAACTATGATCTAAAAGAATTACAATTAGCTTGGCAGTATAGATTTGATCACTATTAACAAATTCCTTCAACTTAGTCCTATTGTGTGAGTACTAGGTGGGCTGACAGGTTTATTATGTTGGAAGTGATTTCCACCTATTGTTAGCAGGTTGCAGAAATTGGAGATAAGTGCCTCTCTTTTGTAGTCTCTAGGAGAAACATATATAACATATACATATACCATTTATCTATATACCTTAAAAGAGAAAGGTGCTGGTATAAACGTGCTAAGGGTTGTACTACCACTTTTTCTTTGTAAGAGTAATATCCGCGGTCGATTTAGCCCTTCCACTCCTGCTCTAAATTCTCTTACTGATTTACTGATTTTATGGTAAATAATTAGTGCTTCAGTAGAGCCTGAGTGACAATGAAAATAATAACCTTACATCTATCCTTAATGCGATTTGCAATCAACCAACATATCTCCCTACCTATATATCAATAAATCACGAAAATCATCGCAAAAGGATTTACTACTATAAGACACCCCTTGGATGACATTTGAATTATATTCTGTTCTACACCGAATGACAATCTTTAAACAATATATTGGGATGAAAATTTATAAAAATCTCTTTTACAAGGTTACCTTATTAATGTTTAGTTTTGGAAGTATAAAATAGCTAACTCTATCGATTCTTTATATAATTCTTTCGTAGTTCACTTATCCCACGCAAGGGAATTTATAAAAACTTAAAAATATCTAATATTATTTTTAAATCATATTAATTATTATATTGTCGCTAAAAATGTAAAACAGTATGTGAAAAGTGCAAATTAGCACATTTTTAAGTGGAAAAAACACCGAAATTGTTTACATAATTTTATTAACAAAGAAGCAATTGATCGGAGAAGCAGACAATTACACTTTGCAATCTTTTGAGGTTCCTAACAACAATAACGGCGATTGTGAGCGCACCAAATTCCAATTTTTTACGTGTTTGGAAAAAATGCGCGAAGCAGAAAAGATATTACAAAATCTCGTGGATGAGGAAACTCGTTACGTGTAGAAGCGGAGCACCGAATTTTGTGCAAAGTAACAAAATGTGCTGAAGTCTTTTCTATGTTGTAAGAGAAAACTGCTGAAAAGATGCTGTGCTATGCAGCGATTCTAGCCACAAAATATTTGCACAAACGAAAAACGCTGAAAGCTCAAAAACTCAATTTCAATGGAATTTCAAAGAAATTCGTTGGCTTGTGAGGTTTGCATTTTTGTTTTTTTTTTTTTTTGTTGCTCGTATAGGTATTCCTGTTTGTTTTTATTCAGATACATTTGTTATTATTGTTGTTGTGTGTTTGTGGTCGTTTTTGTTTTGGTTGTTAGAAAACTTGTTTTCATTGCCAACATTTTTTTTACAACTGCGAACAGCACAGAACTCTAGAAGAAACTTCAAAAATGTACGAGTCAATTTAACGCTGCCGTTTCCAGCATCCGAAACGGATACATGAGCATATTAAGGCGGCAACAACAAAAAAATCTAAGGCAAATCACAAAAGTAATCATAAATATATTATTTTTATAGTTCTGACACACATGGTAGAAGGTGAATAACTGTTAGAGGCATGGAATCAAGCGCAAAGACAGAGAAGCAAATAAGGCTTAAAGCACCATGAACATGTATCTATGAAGTGGTTACCAAAATTTGATTTACTGATTACGACTTGAAAAATGTAAATTTAAATATATTAATATACTTAGGACATTAATCATTCATTAAATAGCTTAGCGGTTTTAGTTAAAGTGCAATACGTGTACTTACATAAACATTTACAATGAGTGGTTACATTTTACTAGTAACACATCGGCTGATAAGTCCGTAAAAGAACCAATAAAACAAGTTTTTGGCAAAATTCAACTAAATTCTATAATATAGTCTCCTTCAAGAATACAATTATTATATACAATTATTATACAATACAATTATTTCATACAATTATTTCAGCAAGAGAATTTATGGTTCTATATTATATATATAATTATTTTTATATATAACGAGCCAATTGTACCATATCAAACGTTTATTTGCACCCACACATTCTTGTTGTAAAGAGGGTGCAATATCAGTTCTTCTTCTACTAGGTGCCTTGTCCGCTTCGAACGTTGGCTAACATGTTTGAGATTTTTACTTTCTCTACAGTCTCTCGAAAAAGTGATTTTGTACTTTTATTGAACCATTGAAATAAATTCTTCAGCCATGATAATATCAGTGAACTCTTAAATAAATTATGCCAAAGTAGTCGCATAGAAGCTCCTACTTGAGATTCACATGTGTTTGTTACCATGCATATCTAATTATATGTGGGTTATTCACATTCAAGGACATAGGAATAGCAGCGCCACCCTAACCACGGTTGAAATGGACAATAGACCGGGATATGTTTTATAGGTTGGGTGTGTGACAGCCAACATACAAAGAATTACTTAGCACTCTCGTGGATAATAATATTTTCCAGTTTGGACTGGAAAACTTTTGTTTTTTTACCGTTTATACATAATGGTACTTTGCGAATTGGAAAGATATAGTGATATCCCCCTCTAACTAGGAGAGCAAAGAAAAATTGTTTTATTCTGTACTTTTTAAAATTGATCGTATCCTGTCCAGTTGTGATATCTTTAAACAATCACTTGTTCAGTTCTATTGAGATTGAGAAACTATTTATGTTACAATTTATCTTTATGTTTGAAAAACGGTAGTTATCAGTAGTAAAGTTATTTAACTATTCACTTTTAAATTTCAGACGGTAGTTAAAAAGAGTCTGATGTATTTAGACTAAAAAAACTTGTTGGCTTCTTTAAAGTAATTTATTCTCATTTTCAAAGTGTAGTAATTATCAGTATTGCTAGTCTCTTAATACCCTAGAGACCAGTAAGAGAAGTACATATCTCTACTTTTTTCACCTTAACAATAACAAGTATTTAGAAATCAACTCTTTACGTGCATTTGTATATGAAATTGAAATGACAATTTATATGTGTTGATTTATTATAATAACATAAATATCATAATAGCACCGTTTCTTAAAACCTAAACAAGTTTCGTTTCCTATAGGATGGGCTGTCATAATATCTATCTACTATAATAAAAAATATCATGTTCTGGTATATGATTTCACTATACTTTAATATAAACAATTTTTAAATTAGAATAATTTCTATTAAAATGACCTAGAAGTTGCAAATACTTAAAAACTAAAGTAGCTAGTCTTTCATATTATAAATTTAAAAAAAAAAATATTTTCATTAAAACTATTAATACTTGAAAAAAGATAAGAAGAAGAAGAGGAAGAAGTAATGCTTACCTAGTTATTTTTTCTACTTACAAATATTTCACTATTTGTAAACTAGAAAACTATGAAGAAATACGGCGAAATGGTGTTAATTAATTGTAAGACTGAGACAGCAGCGGCAACAGCTGAAAAATGGATTGCGTTGGCAAGTGAAGTTTTTGGCTTTTTAGGGGCTCAACCGTAACCGCGTTTCCAACCGCAAGAAAACTTCTCTTCGGTTTCGGTTACACGGATTCGTATGTGTGAAAAGCGGTTCGTCTGCCGCTTGAGCGCTTGGAATCTTTCACTTTTGTGCGGTGCTCTTTTCCGTGTTCTATTGAGCTCTATTTATGGTGTTCTTTTTAGCAAATGCATAAACACAGTACTTATTTATATTATTATTATTATTATTAATATTTTCTTTTTTAATTCTTTTTTAAATCTCTTTACTTTTTTTATTGTTATAAGAATTTTATCTTTAAGTATAATTATAGTTCAGTATAATTGCATTCATACATATATTTTAATTATTTCTATATTTTATTTATTTTTTTTTATTTATTCGTCTTTATACTAACTTGAAATTAATAAATTAAATAAGTGTGATTATTATTCGCTCTAGAAAATTAAATCTTTTTTTTTTTGAAATTTGAGATAAATAAAAATAGCTAAGAATATGTAAGTGTATATGAAATGTAAGTGAAAAAAATGTTGGGGTAGATATGAATTTCCAGTTATTAGAACTTTTAGAAACGTCAGTTGTTATTAAATATCGTTTCGCGGGGTTCGGTCTTATTAAAATATTCTAAATATTCTAAATATTTTGAATTTGGAGTAAAAATGTATCTAACAATCGGATTTTTATCTTGAAATTTGCATAATTTCCACACAAAATTCTATGCTCAATGCATAATGCATAATGATAGCGAAGTTAATTAAATAAAACAAAAAATATTCATATAAGCACAGTTAGACCAGAAATAAAAATACAATAAATAAAAAGTTGTGAGTTGTGAGTTAAAAATATGAAAAACTTTCTTTTGCAAATACAATAATCAACTTTTATATTGTATCTGGTATCTGGTATTTGGTATCTTGAGAAATTTCACATAAGCCGTTCGCTTGGTTGGAATCTCATACAAGTATTTAGTTGCCTGCCACCTTTTTTTTTGTTTTTTTTTTGTTTTGTGCTTTTTGTTTTTGTTAGTTTGTGTTTTTCTAGTTGCTCAATGTAATCTTCTTCTTCTACGTTTTTGTGTTATTATTTTAATTTTCAGTTTTTACAAATTTTTTATGACGTTTTTAATTGTTGCTGTTTACTTAGTTTTACTGTTTTGTTGTTTTGTTGTTGTTACTATAATTTACTTTGTTTGTTTTAAACCTAGTTTATATGCACGCAATTGGCGATGTGTCTGTGGCTGTGTGTGTTAGTTTTAAACTTCGGATTAAAGCGCATTCAGTCATAAATGCACAGTTCGAAAACAAAATAAAATCGAACGAATTGCCAATTAAAAAGAAATATAATGAGAATTGCTTAAATTGTAATTTATAGCATAAAAAACTAATTGATTGTTAAAATTATTCTTATGCAGCACTTTTTTGTTAACTCGTTGACTATGCTTTCCGATCCGACAACTTCCACCGACGACGTCAAATGTAAAACTATTTTCATGTTTATAACGTCTAAGCCACAACCTGCTGCTGGCCTAAGCCTGTAAGTCAACAAAATTGTGTACGCTTTTTTGTAAAAACGAAAAAGACAGATGAGATCATTTTCAGTTTGTATGTGTGAGTAAATTGAGAGCCGTTGCGTTGCCAATTGCTCTGAATTTATATCTGATTGGATTTTATGGGAACGAAACTTTATATTTTTATAGTAGCTTAAGATATGAATGGATGCATTCATTGATTTGTATATTATAAAATTGTGCTGTTCAGTAAAACAACACAAAAATTGTTAAAATTTTAAGATATATAAATTAAATGAAATTTTTCACTAAATTTAGTTACAAAAATAACCCAACCGCATTAACTAAAGTAATGAAGCTGACTCTGAGCTTCAAATTTGGCAGGACATGAGTTCGATTTCTGGTACTTGCAGTTTCAAAAAAACTATTTACGAATAATTAAATACAAGAATTATTTCCAAGACCATTCATGTGTAGAAATAGAAATTTACAACAATTATATTATATATATAAAGCTTACAGCTATGACATTTTCGCCGTCTATAATTAATAGTAAAATCTAATGCACTAATTATTTTTTATTAAAAATAAATTTAAATAAATTTAATATTTACTCACATTCATACTCTAGCATGCTTACATATATAATAATAAATACCCATACAACAATAGGTACATTCGGCTGCTCCAAAGTACAGCAGACACCAACAATCTCTTAAAATTTGTTTCTGATATATTGTATAATATTGTTGCGTACGTTCTCACGTAGATGTAAGACGATCGCTGGATCCCGGTAAGTAATTAAATAGTCGTAATTCATAATTATCATAATTATCATAATTATATATCCAAACTTATTTCCCAACAAACTGACGTTCTGAGAAACTATTTCAAAGATTAGTTAAGTTCAATATTCACAACAATATAATAATATTGTACAATATATGTAATTGTAAAGAAACAACTCTGTTATCTGTCAAAGTTAATTTATTAATGATTTAATGTGTCTCAAATGATGGATATTGATGAGGTTTTCAATTAGAAAATCTGAATTCAATCTACATTTACTCTCGATATGTGGAATTATATTGCCCAATAGAACTTTTTTAGAGTAATATAGCATTTTTTTAGTTGTGTTAGTAGATATTTTTATCTATCTAAACAAATGTCATATGTCTAAACAAATCACACTTTACTTGTCAAGTCATATAAAACAACTGTGGATTTCAGAGTAATCTTGCTACTCTGGCAAAATATATTGACTGTGATAAATTAATCTCGAGTGTTATACATTTGACTGGCGACTTGCTAATCCAAAATGAAAACTCCAATAAATGTGAATCTGTATTGTGCCGTAACTCATACGTGAGCCTTTCTTATTATTTTATTATCACAGCTAGATAAGCTAAAATATCAAAGATGCGTTATACAAATGTCATTGTATATTACTTAGTTGTACTTTGTCTAATTACAAAATTAACTCTATCGCATAAGAAGGAAAGCAGCCAAGGGCGATCATAAGTGACTGAAGAACTGAAACATTTGAATAAAAAAAGTTGATATAAATAACCATTTTTATTTTTTGTCATATATCACCACACACAAATTTATTAAAAGAAACAATATAACTTTAGGCGCAATTTCACAAACATTATTGCTAACTACTTTTCGGCTCTTTAAACTAACTAAACATAGACTCCTTTGAATACTACATAACAATTAAAAATCTTTCAAATATATTAGTAATATGATAAGTCAAAACTTTTTTAAGAAAAATTGTAAGTAAATATGAGTATATATTTCTTGGTTATTAAAACTACTTTCAGTAATTCTTTATTTTGGTATATTTATGAAATCGTTCACAATATTTGTAGCTAAAAGACACTCGAATACTACCATGGTATAGTGATTTAAATTATGGCGAGAAATTGCAATACAATTTCTTTGCAATACAATTTCTATTAAAATAGATTAAAAATGATGTATGTCTTTAACTACACATTACACATTATAAATGTCTAAATACTGTTGGATTTTTAGTTCTCGTAAGAAAAGTAAATCAAAAAGACAACCAACTTTAGGAACGCGGGAAGCATGTGGAAAACGTACTTTTCAACTATTGCAAAAATCTAACATATTTAGCTTAACTTATTAAAGCAGTTAATTTTTTAGAATATACTAGTATATTTTTATTGCAACAGTATTCTGGCCGGATCTCTGTATGTCATTTTCATGTACGAATGAAATTCTGGTTGAACTTTTATTAATACATATTCAAGATATTCAAGAAAGTCACTTTTCAGTAACTTGAGCTGTAAGCCTTATGATATCATCAATGTGTTTTTCTGCTCAACTTCTGCTCTACTTATAAATCACCTATATTGAGATGGTAGACTTCTTCAAATCTACTTTAATGTATTTTAACACCCCACTTAAACTCTCTATATGCCCAAGGAACTCTTCCTTTCAAGAACGTAAATTTATAATTCTAGTTTTAAGACTTAAATATGAGTTACAGCAAAATCAGATAGCTTCTGAAGTGTCATGTGAATAAATATATTAATATAAAATTTCATTTTCGCTATTTATTGTTTTATTTAAATAAAAGGCTGAAAATAAAGTTTTAAAAATCACAACGTATATTTAAAAATTACAATCTATCTTAACTTTAAGTTATATAATATAAATAAATACAAGCACTTGAATTACAGTCATAAAAATTTACAAAAATACCTGCAACTTATTGTTAACATTGCTTAATAATTGAATTATTTAGTTTATAAGTAAAAGCATTTTGTTTATTTTATTTATGTGAATAGAAATACTCTGCTTTTAATCACATTATACTCTAATTATATTATAATTGTATATAATCATTTAAAATTTTCTAACATTATATATTCAGTTTCTGTTTTAGTTTTTATAAAGCACTTATAAATTTGTACAATTAAAGTCCCTTTTATAATTAATTGCTTTCAATCTAATATCATATTATAATAAATTTATATATTAACTGCATAATTGTTCAACAATTTTCTTTAAATTATTATTTCGTGTCTAACTATTTCAATATTGTTTAGTGTATTTTATTTCTTCTAGTGAAATTGCGTTATCAATAAAATTAATACGGAAATCTTATAAATAAAATTTTAAATTCACAAAAGGCAACTAAGGTTTTACATATATAGCTGCTAAAATTGTATTTAAATTTATATACATTTATATTTTATAAGTGTTCATTTTTATTATTTCTGTTTTGTTTTTTCATAAATTAATTTAAAGGAAGACACTTGGGTGCTGGATTGTGCTTATAAATTTGTATATACACAAATATTTTTTATGTTTATATAATTAACAACCTAAAATTTTCTTAAAAAAATTTTTCACATAAAAGCTTAGCTTAGATTGCTTTTCTTTTCGAAAGTAGTTCCTCACGTCCACATCACAACACTAATTACATTCACTTAAGTTAATTGGAATTTCTGTTGTAAAAACTAAAATACTTTAAGGTACTTTAAGACAGCTTTAGTGACCATTTACAGTGCTGGACGTCGTCTGTGGCGTCACATCTTGATTTGTTTTCGGTAGCACATACGTTTTTAATGATTTATCCGGAAAGAGATCAGATACATATTTAGCCTGCAAGTAGAAAAATAATGTATTAAAAATATTAATTAAAAATATAAGAAGTATGTTAGATATTACAGAGTGCTAAAAAAGATAAGTAAATGAAACTTGTACGAGGAAATAAATTAGATTTTATGATAAGTATACCTAGCTTATTGATGTATAAGTTATGTATAATACTATACACATTATAATATAATTATATAAAAAAAATAATAGACTTGTATCATCCATCGTCCTTTGCAACTAGTAAACCTTCATCGAAAAAAATAAGTTGCACTAATCGTCGTTGAGAAGTGATTTCTAAACGTAAATCTTAACACTCTTGATTAGACAAGATTCCTTTTTCTGTGACACTCCGATTTACTAGCGGATTTAAGTAAAGTCACCTATTCTGAACATTATTACGACGGTTTTTGCCGACATAGCTTAGTTCTCGATAGTTCGTCTCTATGGTATATGTTGTCTAATCGAGTTGCTGAGTATAGCCAACTTAAATCAGTGCACTTTAAATCGAGGCACTTTAAAAATCGTGCACTGCCTTTAATCTAAGCATACTAGAATCACATACTGTAGTTCAATAATTATATTTTATTTTCAATACCGAAATTAATGAAAACCTAATTAATCTTCAATGAAAACCTATACATTGATAATTCAATAATATGCTGAATAAATATCTTCATGTTTGAACAATTTTAGATTGCTTGTCATTGTTATCTTAACTTTGTATTGGAAAATGCTTTTTCTGATCTTTATATAACAATGAGCTGAGAATGTTTTCAGTTTACTATTCACTACTAAACTAATTATATGATTCTTATGAACTGCATGCAGTGTATCAAATATTTTAAAAATTTTATCTGAAGTGTTAGATCCTAAAAATATGTTATATTTTACATATATTTAAGGGAAATTTCAGTAATAGTCAAACATAAGATAAGTGCGCTTAAAATAAGAAGCTAAAATTTATTTAGAAAAATTGGGAAATTTTTGCTGAAAAATAGGGTGTGAGTTATAAACAATAGACTAAGGTTGAGAGACTTCTAATGGAACAGAAAATAGCAGTACTTTAACATATCTTTTGTACTAAATGTAAATCTCTAACGGAACAGATGATCGAGTTTTCCTTCTTAGAAACGATATATACAAAAGATCTTTTCCCAGTATACCACTCTTTTAATCTAAAACAATACTATGCCGAGATTTTATTATAATTTTATTAGATATTATTTTTAAAATAAGCATTATATACGTTCTTTACCGATATGTAACATTATTGAACGAATTGTAATAAATAAATGAAAATAACACTTCTATAGATTCGGCTCAACAACAAAAAAATGTAGAATAACTTCAATGGAAATTGTTCTATAGTAATTTGCCTTCATATAGTTAAATAGTATAGAGTTCAATAAATATATTATGTTCCTATAAAAATGTTTGTATGCAATGGCTTTTGTTTGAAAATAATTTTTCTTTATCTAACAAGACTTTAAAGATAAGGATTTAGAACGACCGAGTTGATTATTTTATTGAATAAAATGTTTAAAAAAGATGTATTTAAAATAAAACCACTTTATTGGTAATAATTTGAACTAAATTGATATATAATATCAGATCTAGTAAGAATTTAGAACATAGACAACAAAGACAACAGTTTTACTGAGCAAAATATTTTTAAAAAATCTATTTATTATAAACATAATTCATTGTTAATAAAGTTAATTAGAGAGAATATTTGTTGGACAAATTAAAGTATATAATAATTTTTAATTTTATATTTTTTTTTATATCAATCAGAAGTTCTACAGCTTATTATCCCTATTAACTTCCCGAAATTCCTTAGTAAATTTTTACCAATAACCACAGTATTTGTTAATATAACTTATTTCATAATATGTATATGAATTATTTTTTTGATACCCTTAACAAAATTGTAAAACAAGCTTATTAAATTTATCATAATGTTTGCAACGCAGAAATATAGGAGATCATAGATATTAAATACATTGTAACAACACCCGATGAGACTAATGCACCTAAATCAAAAATATAATAACAATAACGTAATATGTATAATATAAATATAAAAAATGTTTTATTTTAAACAAGGTATATTATATTACAGTTGTTTGTACATATATGGTATATATACAGTAAATAACACTACTTTATCAGATTTCTATTGAAATTAATTAAATATTATAGATATACTTCATATGATTAGATTATGGTCAGCTTAAAAAAATTCACCTGATTAAAAATCAAATAATGTGTATTTACAATGTCTTTACTATTACACATATAAAACAATTTTTAAAGCAGTTCAATAATCTAAACAATCTGCTCAATTTAAGATTTAAATTGTTGATAGTAGTAGACTATTTCACGTTTACACTATAACAGTGAATAATAGTCCTTATTACGTTTACTATCGCAGTTAACTCAACAAATATGCAACAATATAGTATTTTTCATATAAAATCCATACAAAAATATGCACAAAATTCGATAACTAAATACTCCACCCCTTGACCTAACGTAATACGTTTACACTATCACAGTTAGCTCAATAAATGTGCAACATTATACTAATTTTTCATATAAAATTCATACAAAAATATACACAAAGCTCAACAACTAAAAACACCACCCCTTGACCTACCTTACTTCTCACTATATTAAGCCCCTATGTTACTTCTAGCTTATAATAGATATGTCTAGACTTCTATGGTAAGTACTAAGTCTATTTATTTCATCCTTAACTATTAAAATACCTATTTTCTCCGTTCATTCCTAAAAGGTGGTTTTAGTGGTTTAAAGTCTCATTCTGTAGTTGTCAATGATTTCCACCTACGGCAAAAAAAGTGTGAAGAACATATTATAATACATATAGTATATGAATAACCTAAATGTTTTCAAATCAAAAATCACTTATGACTTACGTTGAGGATAGGATAAAACAATTTGAACAAAAGTTTATTGTCTTCAATTATTTAATTAAATAAAAATAATCATTTTTATTACTTTTTATGCTATAAAAATAAACTTTATTGGGTTTCAAGTGCTTCTATAAAACGCAACCATCTCTATGTTATTCCATTAACATTTATTAAAAATGAAAAAGTATTTAAAAAAATTTATTACTTCTCTTCTGTTTTTTATAGTTTTAATAGTGAATATTTAATTTTAATTAATTTAATTATTGTTACGCATAATGAAGCGTGAAATTATTATTGCAAAAATAATGAACTTGAATTACAAAACGAAGAGAAATTTCTGTCTGTGATGCGATTAAAGTGTTGTGATAGCGATTGTTATATATTATAAGAAAATTGTGAAAAATTATTAGCGAAACTCTATGGAAATAATAAATTTTCTCAGATGTGCAAGATTGCAAGATGAATTTTTGCATAGACAGTCATGCGAACAATTTTCCTGTCAATTATTTTAAAATAAAATAAAAACTTTTCCGAAGAAAAAATTGTTAATTTTTCAAATGACATCAACGACTTCAACGGCGGCAATATCAATAAAAACAGTGTTGCATGTAAGTATTGATGTTTGCAATAGCAACATTAACATCAACATCAACAGGAACAGCAGCAATGCAACACAGCACCTGCGCATATATCATGTTGCATGTTGCACATGCACAAATTGACATGTCAATTGCATTGGAACGTTTGTCTTTGCTGCAATTATCGTTAAAAGTTGATTATATTTTGGCGAATTCAGTTGAGCACGCGAAATAAAGGCGCAACCAATTAAGTTTATATATTAATTAAATGATTGGAAACTGCTTGTCTTGGCATATAAAAGTATATTTATATTATTTATTATGCCATTGTAAGAAGGAAAAACTAACAAATTTGTTAAAAGCCTGCTACTATGCACAGGTATCAAGACAGTAAGTGAACATAAATATATATATTAATATGCTTTTTTATATTTATTTGGTTTGGTTTGTAAAAATTATTATTATATTTATATAACATATATATATTAATGCATTCATTTCTTAAATGAATCTTTATATCAAAAGAGTTAGCTGCTTAGTAAATTTTATAACAATTATTATTGTTATTTTAAAAGATGCGGGGTTAACTAAACAATCTTATATAAATTAATATACATTAACATAATTGATTCCAAGAACGGCCGGGTCTACGGCCTGGACCCATTCGTCAATATCGACGACCAAGCGCCGTTCAACACCTCCCAAAGGGACTACACAAGTAGGACCCCACAGTCCTACTCTCATTTTCAATACAATACAAATCTTAATAAAATACAAATCAATCAAATACAAATAAAAAGTGAGAATAAAATTCTCCTTATTAGCTAATCACTTTTTCAGTGCTTATATGATTATTAAAACTTATCACGCCACATCTGTGACTATTCATCAACCTTCCATGGAAATTGTATCGAGTAAAAAATATTTAAACACGTATAAATTTAGATGTATTTCAATGAATGATAACAAAGAAAAAACCCACAACCATAATTACTAAAGATACTTGTTAATATGAAATAAATGTGCTACAGATTTTTCAATATAAGTTAAACTTTATTATAAATTGCTATTAAAATTTTATTATTTTTTCTAACTATAATCGAAGACTAATTGTTCAATCTTTAAATGCAGTCATAAAAGCTGCTTACAAGTCCATAAAAAATATTTTTATACATTAACAATACACTTTCGTACTAGTTATTATTATTATTAAGATTATCAGTTTAGCTTTTTATGTATTTTATGCTCAATGGGCCAAACAGTTTTCCAATTGAACCAATTATCCGGTGTTAAGTAACTCTGGAAATGTGTGTGTAAACAGGAAGAAAATTTATCAAAATTATTTCATCTTAATTATGACTTTAAAGTGTTATAAAAAAGTGCAATTAACGAACTCAAACTCTCAAAAGTCTAATAAAAAAAACTATAAATTTTGAATTTATTATATAAAATCAAGCAAACCATTAGCAATGGTAACTGCTAAGTGCTCAATTATTTTGAAAAACTTATAAACTGATAATGGCTAATCATACATATGTTAGCTCTTTTTTATATAGGAAATACCATAAAATGATAGAAAAGCATATATGAAAGTGAAAATATAATAAAATGTTACATATAAAAAAAAAAAAAATAATAAACTTTTACCTATTTGAAAAAATTTAACTTACCACAATAATAGCACAAAGTGAACCAATTGTGGATCCAGCCAACACATCCGACCAGTGATGTTTGTAGTCGGAAACACGACTCAGAGCAGTATACCAAGCAATCATAATAAATATAAATTGCAAGAAATGTCGCAGCAGTTTCGAACCACGCCAAGTCATACGAGATTGCAAGTAAAGCTACACATTTTTAGGCAAATATAAGAAGGTGAAAAATTTGTATAAATAAATTAAATTGATTAAATAATATATATTATAATAAACTCACTGCTAAGTAAACCATAGTGAAAAATGTAAAGCTAGAATGTCCGCTAGGAAACGAAAGACGTATTTCCTTTAACATGCGAGCAGAGGAGCCTTCACCAATGCAGCGAAAGTCTTGTATATATTTTCCGGCATTAGAAGTATCGGCACAGGTGCTGCCATCTGACATCATAGGCTGACATACCTATATTATAAAAATAAAGTAGAAAAATAATAAATAAAAAATTATACAAGAAGTTCATATTGATTATGCTTAAGACTAATTTCATAACTTATTAACTAATTTAATTAACAAGAACTTCCTCATTAAGAAATGCTTAAAAATATATTAGAATAGTTTTATAATTATAAAATTATACTTTTTAGTAATAACAATTGTTATGTTTCAAATATTTTGTCTTGGGTATCAATGGAAAAGAAAAATAATATTAGTTATCAGTACAAGTAAGAGGGTTTTAGTTTATCCAATAAAATCATACAAACCTCTACAAATTTAAGTATATAGATTAAATACGAAATGAGATAGCAAAGATATATACTTGTAACAATATAAGTGGATATGATTTTTCACTGCCTTCCTTAGAGCTAAGTTTGCTTAAATCTCTAAATCTATCATGAATAACAGAATTTGTGTACATGCATTTTGAAAGACAGTAAGCAATTTAAGATAATGCATAATAAAACTCAAGCAAGTTATCAATTATCAAAGATTCCAGAGCTATAAATGACTTTTTTAAGTATAATTATTAGTTATAGTATAGCATTATTATATCTTAAATAAACTGGATTAAGCCTAAAAATAATATGTGTTCAAATCATTTAAAGAGCTTTTCGTCTACCTTATAAATTGTTTAGATTCAAACTGTTGATATTATTGTTACAGTTCCGTAAAGTTATACCAGTTTAGGATGGCCAACAACCAGAAATGGAGAGAAAAATAAAACGAATTCTATACCTTCAAATATGATATCGAAGAGATTACTGTGAAAGAGTAAAATACGTTGATAAAAGAGAAATTGGTTTATAGCAATAGTCGTCGATAAGTACATGATATAAAGACAACAATAAACGAATGCGAAAGGATTGTAAGGATTGATGTGTCATTTGGTTGTCAGTATGGGTCCAAAGTAGTATGGAATTGCTTATGCAGCATCTGATTATACTGTTTTATAAGAAGTATTACAGCTTTTGCATGAATAGTGTACGTGGGACATATGATGATAACTTATCAGAATTCACTGCGTTGAAATTTGACATAACTTACTTTATTCAAATGGATCGCATAAATGTGATGCGTTCCATATTAAAACAACGTTATCAAGTAGCTTTACAACACAACATGCGCTTTACCTACACCATACTATATATCATGATTGATTGTTTATTCCTCACTGTAGTTGTTATGTCGTCGAGTTTTTACACGGTTAACTATGTCCCTCGATACTATCTTCTTTATTGTCACTTACATTCCAGTTGTGCACTTGTATTCTTTGTATGCCGTCCATTACAAAGTCGGACCACCTTTGTCCTATTGCTAATCGGCACATAAAACGAATACAATATAATACAATATAAACAGCGAAAGGTTGTCCTATTACTATGTACCTACTCAGCGGTTCTCTTAACTTTTGTGCAAATGTAGTCATTAATCGCTTTCAATACTTTGCTACAAACTTTCAACCGATCGCATAACGTAGCGAAAGAAACTATCAGCATTATACATGAAACTATACATAGGATTTTGGATTTCAGGGTTGTAGGCATTTTTAATTGACCGTTTGAGCATCGCAAAGTTAAGTATATCCCTCAATTTTAAAAAGTAAAAAAGAGGTCGTGGATCTCAAAACTAAGACGCAGACTTTATTTTTTCTATTTTACTTAATTTAAATAGTTTATTTTTATAATTATTTTATAATTATCATATAATTATTCTTCAGAGCTTTGTCTTCAAACATAAGCAAATTCAAGTTTTTTTCTAAAAATACTGTCACTCTCTCAGGGCGTGTACGGATTTAGAATTTATTTCAATAAAAATTCAAAATATTGATTTATGATTAATAAAAATTATAAGTTATCTTTTATGAAAATTGTATATCATTTAAATATTTTTCATATTGTTTACATTGCAATATTGCAAATTTAAATGCAATTTTTTTTCTGTTTTGCACAATGACATGAATTCGCTCTTAAGACTTTAGCAGCGTGGACCAGTTTGCCGTCAGTTTCTGATTTCAAACCATCTTGCGGTAGATGCGATTTCACAATAAATTTCTTTTATTAAGAAGATTAGCAGGTGCGTTTATTATTCTGTCGAAGTTTCAGTTTTATAATTTTAAATTGCCGATTCTATTGAAACTTGAAACCTCATATCTTCTACAAAAAGTATTTGGTCTAAGGTTCTTATAAATAATCTTATACCGAGTGTACAGTAGAATTAAGCTGATAGAAATCGATATCATGGGAACGATTTTTTTACTGAGTCTAAGCAAAATAATAATGATAAGTATACTATGAATAATCACCAGACCAAAGTTAAATACATAATAGTTTTTAATATTTATGTTCTTTGGTAATTTTGTAAATATGTGAAAACTTTAAAAAATGTTGTGCTATTATAAATTTTAATAATTTTTCAACAACATATGTGCTTTTAAACGCACGACACATAATACGCAAAATATTTGATAAAATAATTGCCTCAAAAAGAGCACAATATTTTGGCCCCCCTATAGTACGGGTATTTGAACGCATAATTCAATAGGAAAAAATAAACTACGAAATACATCAATAAACAAGTGCTCCTCTCAACAATCAGCCACATTGTGATCAATTGAAAAAGCGACACAATTTCATACTTTCATGGGGGACTGATATGTCTAACTCTTAGGCATACTTACAAAATAATTTTATATAAAAAAATCTTACATGAAATTATGAGGGAAGTCAACAGCTGGTGACTACAAAAAAGTATCTTCAATGAATATTTCATATTGACAGAAATAAATATAAATAGGCACTCTATAGATAAGAAACTCCGTCAATCCCTTCTGATGTATTATAGGAAAATGGGAAAACAAGTGTTTGGGGCACATAAATTTTAAAAGTAATTGCAGCAATTAAAAAGACTACATGCCTAAAATATGCTGAAATACTCTGTACTTATTATATTTTCACTCTGAATTTATCAATGCATTCATTTTAGAGATTTCTTTAGGGAATACGAAACTTACAGTCTAGAAATATGTGGGATGATACCACATATTTAAAGTTGACACATGTTACAAATTAAAAATATTTAATCTTTCATTTTTCGTGCATCAATGCAATTTTATTTTAAACTAAATGTTGAAGGAGTAAATTTAGAAATAAAATATATTAATGTCTTTCAAATATTAGTAAAACTTACTAATCAGGTTCAAGGTTAAAGCAGTTCTATTTAGATGAGAGCAATCTTAATGCACTCGCCAATCTTTTTCTTCAGCCCTTCAAAATATTTCATAACCATAAAGCCAAGTCTACATATAAATTACATATGTTTTTAATTCACAATGCAAATATTCGATAATATTCGAAGTATGAAACATTTTATACTTTTGTTAAAGTTGTATATAAGATCACTCTATATTTTTCAATTCATTTTATGAAGACCCCTATAGTATATTAAGTTATCATGCCTTTACGAGTTTAATATAAGAAAGTGAAGAATTTTTATTTATTTTACTTGTGAATTTCAAAAAAACTCATGCCTTTTTTATATTTTAGTTACTTTAAATCTATAAGCACTACATTTTATATTAATAAATATTGATTGTTTTATGTAATTTATTATGATTGGTATCAACTACAATTGATTAAATTATCTTAAAATTTAAAAAGAAAAAAATAAAAGGCAATTAACGGGGTATTAGCTCTCGGGCCTCAGAACACTACGATCATGATTGATCTTTTGCGTTACTTTCCGACCCCCTAACTAAACAAAACATATCCCGACATATGGGTCTTTCGAATGAACTCCAATAAAAAGTTGTTAAATAAGATACATGATTAATATGATTAAAATATATATCAAGTGAACTTAAATATTATATCAACTTAATAATGTTAAATAGCAACTGATTTAAAAAATTAAAATCAACTCACCGCAAAGAAATGTGGTCTTAAACGTCCAATGGAATATTTCGCAATATCAGTAGTCATTTGGCAAACCGCTGCCCCGAAACCAAATATTCCAATTTTCTTATAGCATTCAACCATCCAATCTGGTATTTCATAATCCATAAATACATAGGGTCGAGATATGTTGTTGCCATTTGAAGTTTTGGCATTATGTTTGGATCTCACTACTTCCACAATAATTATCTAAAACAAATAAAATACACATTATTATAAGTTATAAAAGTTATAGCTTTTTTAACATAAAAGAAGTTTTTTATATTTTAAGTATAATGGTTAGATGTGATTCTCTTAATAAAGCTACATTGCTTTACTACTGCAGAAACAGGGTTTAGTTTGATAGGGATATAGAAGTCAGACATAACCATGTGTAATTTTATATTATTACTACTAATATTTGCACTACACGGAATCACATTCAGAATATAATCGAAAATAATTGTGAAAAAAGCCTTATCTCTTAAGATACTAAAAGGTTTGGAGAGGTCTTATCCTCTCCAACGAGGTCTTCATCTTGCAGAGGAGTAATAACTGCGTATAGATACAGAATTCAGACAAAATATAGCAGTTTGGTATAGTTTATATGAAATAGTTTAAATAAAACTTATTTCACCTAGTAAACTATTTATATCACTTAGAGCTTCAATGCATCAGTTTTACTGACTGCTGAAATTGAATTTGTTTGATTAGGTTTTTTCTCTCACTTTTACGAAACTTGATGGATTACTTGCGTTGTTAGAGAATGGATTACATACTCTAATTACATACTCTAATCTCATATGTTTAAAAGTATTGAAGCATCTTCTAGTTATATGCACCAAAAGTTTACTATAGAACTCAATGCACCTATGCACAATTTAGCACCTCATAAAAAATCTATTAAGGCCTCTTTCAACTTCCAAGCGTCTTTTTAACACAAATATACATACGTTCATAAAAATAGATTATATCATTTTGTTAAGGGCAACACTGTAGGTAGTTGGAGAACATATTTAAATATTTGTATTTTATATATGTGTTTACATATTGACATGAAGTTGTACGGAAACATGAAATTTATTTTGAAATACTTGATTTTTTTATCATAACAAATTAGATACCATTCTGTTTTTAAGTGCCCTTTTCGGTTTCTTAAGGGCATATGTATATATAACAGCTGTCATTCAAAAGTTCATAAAGTAACAATTTTATTGACAAGTAATTAGTTAACGTAAAATATTATTTCATTTTCAAATAATCAAATAACAATGCTAGAAAGATAATCAACTCCAGTTACACAAAATGTAAAATAAACATCATATTAACTCAGTTCGATGTTTGGATTATATTATTTTTGACATCCCATTTTTTACAAATTTTATGCCAAATATTATTATGAATACAACACCTTAAACCGAAGACCCTACGACTAGACATTGTTTTTATTTATAATCTACTTCAAGAATGTATATCTATATAGTTATTATGTAGATTATATGTATCTACGCGATGATTTGAGTAAAAAAATCGTAAGCGTATGGAGTTCTACTTTCAAAAATACTGTATATTGAATGCAGTATATACTCTATTAAACTGTATACTGATATTACTGTACACTGGATATTGTAGAAAATGTGACAAAAACGAAAAAATAAATTTATAAGTATAACAATAATATATATACGATTTCGTCAATAAAAAAGTTTCACTTCAGTACTTAAAATACATAAATAACTTTATCATTTTTTGAAACAAAATTAATTTATATTATCTTTGCCTTTTTTGGAATAGTGGTTTAAACCTTGGCATGAATATTTAATATCAGTGAATTTAAAATGTTATCTTTTTATAAATTTATTCTATTACAAATATATGAATGCTGTACTTTGTAATATATACCAGTAATAAATATAATAGATATAATATTATTTAAAAAAAATTAATATTATCGTAAGATACAGTATAGAAAAAGGTGAACTTGTTTGTTCTGCTGCTATCAATATCAATGTTATTGATAAAATAAGGTGAACAATTTAAAATATAAATATCTTTAATTTTATTGATAAATATAGTATATATATTTATAATAAATAAAATCATTTTTTTGTGAAAAATACGTAATAACATTTTAAACCTAAATCAAAGTAAACAAACAATCATAATTATTTATAAATTCTAAGCTATTTGGACTCTTTAATAAACATTCACATAAAATGTATATAAAATTTAAAAAATTATTAACAAAAAATTATTAATAAAAATTTATTAAATAATAAAATTAAATATTCATTTTTTAATTCAATTTATAATTTTTAATCAATAAAAAGATACCTAAATCACAAATTTTTAGTTGTGACTAAAATTTAATTTATAGTTATAAATTACCAAAACATTTTTATAAAACAAGACACTCACCGCTCCAATGGGTAACACTAAGCCTATAAAGTATAACATCCAATTTCGCACCGTCGACTCTTTAAAAGGATGTTTAAGTGATTCATCATCGCAGAAGAAGCCACGTTTATATGCACTTCCAAACAAGAAGAAACACAATATAGGAAAACCAACTGCAAAGAAATAAATATAAAACAAAATAATAATTAATAGTAATTAAAAAAACTTGAACACGTTTTTAATATTACATGTAATTAAATGTAATAGATTATACTTTAATTACTATTTGAAATAGTAATTAATATAAAAAATAATGTATCTGAATATCACAAATACTGATTAAGTCAATATAAATTTATTTACTTTTTTTATTAAATCAAAATATGGTTAAAATTTAATTGCTATATTAATACTATACTTTAATTATAATATTAAAGTAAATATAAAAAAACGCAACCGTCATATATTCAGTCACCAAAGAGCATTCAGTGTATTTAATGAGTTATAAATAGTAAAAAAACTTTTTTGAATATATACAATCTTGTACTCATATGTAATGAATTATCATTGTATATAATTCACAATTTTTAAACTTATTGTTACATGTTGACCTAAAAAGTTTATCATTGGAATTAAAAATAAAATTATAATTTACACATTTATTTCCTTAAATAAATTTATAAAAAAAAATGATGATTAAACTAATACTTTATTGACGTCATGTGTACGTATATTGTTTTATGTCTACTATAAAATTAAATAAACAAACTCTGTCTCTCTCTGTTAGCTCGGCCTCTAACATAATTACTAGATACTATTTTATTTATCTTTTATAACACACCTAAATTGGTATATTTAAAATTTGTAAGAACATAATAAAAGTATACTACTAAAAAATTTATAAACAAGTATGTATAAATCATTATATTCGACAAATATATAATTATACTTATAATTTTATGTTCAGTTTATATATTATAATTGGTAAATAAATTCTAATATTTGCACTATTATCGATGATCATCTACAGAGAATTAATACAACTAATAGTGTGAATATTTAAAATTATAAAAAACGCATTTAGTGGACTTCTTAAAACACTGAGATTAATTAGTGTCATCTTTAAATTTATATGTACTATTAGAATCAGGATTATATTTTTTTATGAACCCCGATATGTTTTTCTCCACTTTACAACTGTTTTATATACTCTTTTAAACCTTATGTGTGAAGAGTATAATAAATGTTTATATATACCTAAGTTTAAAAAAGTTAAGTTTACCTTTAAAAAATTTTACAATTTGCTGATGTTTTTAAAATACTTTAAATTTTCTATAGATTTTATAATATTCTCACTGGCCACGCAAAGTATTTTAAATTGCTATATTCGTTATAATCAATAATATTTCGGAAAATTGTTAAGTCAGATTATTTACGAAATATATAATAAATAATTACATTTAATCTGTTTAAAATTGCTGAAATTAATTAATTTCGATTAGTTTTAAACTTCTTTTTTTGGTAAATTTCTTAATTAAGCAAATTTTCGTGACAATTTTTGCTTAAACTTGTCATTTCGTATAATTTGAATATTTAATAAAAAAATTTAATGCAATTTAAATTATTCGGCATCTTTAGCGCAATGCAGTTTTTAAAAAATAGTAATAAACATGTTTATATATTTATTACATGATTATAAAAATAAAACCGTCGAAATATGTCAATTTAATTTATACAAAATGATTGATTGTAAATTTTCTTACACTAGCAATCTATCAAAATGTGACATGTGAGTACCAAATTAACTGTTTTAACAAGATAAACAAATATGATTAAAAAGAATCATGTATAGCAGATAAAGCATTATTTTAAGCAGACAATATGTAATTAAAACACCATTAAATGCTATAGAGAAATAAACTAAAAATTTGTTATAATTTCAACACCCAATTAAGGAGGATCAAAACGTATTTAAAATAACAACAATTTCACCTAATTGTAGGGAAAGTCAGCTCATTAGTTGCATCTGAACTTCGTATATACTTATATTATAAACTAAACCACAATATATAACATTAACGATCTGTTTTGAGATTAACAAACAAGTCGCATCAAACGAAGCCTAAATATAATTTTTAATACCATAAATGAGAACCTTGATCGCAGGCATTTTGTGCCACGAACAAGAAAGCAGAGACTCCCATTAAGCAGAAAATATTCCGTGCAGTATATTGTGTCTGCCATCTAATTGAATAGATAATGCATTAGTGTCCCAATAATATAAATCGATATGGATACCAAAATGATCACAATAAATGCATACTGTGTTCTGTGCTGAAACTGCAGGAACAAATTGAAGATGTTTGACATTATCTAATCGGTTTTTGGTAAAAATAAAAACAAAAAACAAACTATTAAGGCTGCTATAGCAATTAAGCTGGATATACAGATAAGTTTGAACTTTAACAAAATTCGTTATACTTTTTTAAAATTATTTTTAATCACATGAAATGTATAAACGAAAACTTCACATATACAAATAATGTCATGAGAGTCATCGTAAGTATATTTATGTCAATAATAACAAAAGAAGAAACATTTGATATAAAATATCCTTATACTTCATCATCAAAGAATGCATCCTGAACATACAGTTTGAAGGGGATTTTAAGCACATATAATTGAAAGACTGATGTGAAATTTTCATAGTCATTCATAATGATCCGTTCCATTTAACAGGTTCTCAGTTTTTAAGTAGCAAATATGCGGCGTAGAATCAATGAAAGTAAAACTATTGTGTTATAAGCTGCTTTTTGTTCTTAATCTTTTTCGAAAAAAAAAAATTTTTAAACGTTTAGAAATTTTAAAATGTGTAATATTAGAAAAACTGATATCAAAGACACATTTCTTATACATTTTTTTAAATTCTTCATTTACTTGCACTTAAGAAGCAATGAACTCATAAATGACAACAGCTGCAAAAGGCAGGTTTTCGGACTGTACATACATATAACACCATAAATGTACCTAGAAAATAAAAATTAAATGTCTTTTCAAAAAGATTAACTTAAATTTATAGCTCCAACATTGTTCGCCGAACATAATTCAATTCAAAATATTTTATGAGTTTTTGCGTTGAGAAAGTTATAAATTTTAATTACTCTTAAAGATTGTTACTGTAAATGCATATAAAAGTATACATGAATATATTATCGATAACTGCCGTAGAACGTGAACAATATATAGAAATAGATAAAAGATATAGACTTTTTCAGGTTAAAATAGGCAAAATAATTATGAAGTTGTCATTAAGTTGACTTCAAATTTTACTGAGGGCGCTTACAGTGCGATATTATATCACTTTTTAACTAATAGCACCTTTCAACTGTTTACTGTCAAATGATCACAAGAATTTTTAGCAAGGTTACATATCTGTAGACGATTACTTTGACAGATTGAGAAAAAATAATTTAGTGCAGTAATAAAGCATCAGCATATTAGCATAGTAAGCTCAACAACATAGTAAGCTTTCAGCAATTGTGCTATGAATTGCTTTCGCATCGAAAATACACGCTAGAATTAGGCTTCTACAACTAAGTTTTGTTTTTAAATGTGCGGAAATGGGTTATAGAAAAGAGATTTATCAGCAGAAAATAGCTTATCAATAACACACAGGATTTTTATAAGGTATAAAACATATTATATTACTCTAATGATCTCAACATATTTAGAATCATTGAATCAAATATGTCAAGCTGAAAGCACACTTCTTTAGGAAATAAAAATGTACGAATAAAAAAAAAGTGCTTTATTATAATTTCGTAACGTATTATAGGCAATATTTAGTATCAGTAGTCACATTACTATCTTCATTATGATACACTATGATTTTATAAAATAATTTATTTCACTACTGTTCGAAAAAATCTCTTTATAAAATAATTTATATAATATAAGAAAAACTATAAATTTATAATGTCAAAAATGACAAAACGAAACTAGAAAGGTTCGAACAGTAATGAAGAAACAACAATAAAAATTTGATTTGATCAATAAATTAATCAAATTTTTGTTATTGTTTTTTCATTACTGTTCGAACCCTTCGACTGTCAATTTATTTCTCAAATTATTATATTTTTTTTTTTAGAAAAAACACTGTTTCTAAAAATTACACCTCAACGATAAAATTTTTAAATTAAGTCTCAAATGTTTTTTTCAGTTTAATTATATAGTTCGATTTTCAACTTTAAAATTATTATTATTAATAGTTACCTCATGTGCGTTCTAAATATATTGCATGCATGGATTCGCTTAATTATTGAAGTACGTAGTACGTGCAGTACAGTACGCGAAGCAATAAAATTTTAACTTCCAAATGCTCTAATTAAGTGCAGTAAATGTGTTTAACGTATTTTTTAACTCTATATACTTGCATATAATAAAATTATTATTTTAGGGGGCAATTCTAACCACATGTAGATATTATATTAAAACAATCACCAAAAACTGAGGGTTGGTTCCATGAATGTTTTTAAAAGGAAATAGCTGATTAAACAAATGTTGCAGGTTAGCATAAGCAACTGACAAAATATTAAATTAAATATATACGCAGGGAAATTAAATATATTTAATATAGTCGTAAGCTTTAAAAAATGTGGTTGTAAATATTCAATATATCCGACATAAGCTCACAGCTAATAAGTGTTTAGTTCAAAATTTATGCTATTTCATACTTTAAACAACACAAAAGTATAAATTAAACAAAATTCTGGGTAAATATTTGTATTTGTTCTAAATAAGAGTAATGCTGCCGTACTTAATTTTTCCCCTTATCACACAATTTACGTTACTCCTATGTCACGTAATGCCTATGTCATTATTGCGCTAACTACAAATGAAATACTAGTATGATAACAGCCTCTTTATGTGTCAAGTTCATTTCAATATACCTCAAAAAAAATATGTATGTATAGTAAAAACTTCGGTAAATTTCTAAACCAGAATTATTATTAAATTTAATCCAATAAACGTTTAGACAACAATAAAAGTGCAGTAAAACTTTCAAGCTCTTTGTTATATCAACAAAAGAATTTTGTCAGATTTATAAAGGAGAATGCACACCGCTAAGCCAGTGAAATCACACGTAACGCGAACCGACAAAGTGCAGAGTGTAAATATTGTCTCATGGTTCAGTTAGTAGAAATGAGTGGGTTGGGTTATACGGTAACGCTTTCGAATTTCACGTAAATAAAATGATAGTTACTTTTTCCTGAATGCAATGCAGTATTTTTCTTTTATATCACGATAAATTTGTTAAATGCCGCCAATGTGCGCACAACTTCAGACAATTTCGTTAGACTAATTTATTTGTAAAAGAAGCTGGTAGACCGCAATTATATACAGGTAAAACCTTAGTTAAAAATGCTTTTTTTGCTTTATTTAAGATATAAAAATTTGTATAGTATAGTTGAGTACAATATAGTAATTCATTGTAAACAATCATATTTAAAGATGTGCTCCATACAACGAGGTAGTCATACAATCATACAGTTAACATCGAATTTAATACTAGGATATAATTTAAACATATTTTAAAATATTTGTTTTAAAATTCAAAAAACATTTACAGACATGGCAGATATAACAATAAATGTATTTAACTTTTGGTTAGTCAATAGTTTTTATACATTCTATTCCATACCATCCATAAATTTATTGAAACAACATTTATAAATAATAATGGCAAACATAGAAATCGCGTCTTTATTGTTGACAAATATTTATTTTAATCTGGAGTAAGTCAGATATAATAAATGAATTTCCATTTCATAGTTTGTCATGTCATTTTGAAAGTATATCGTGAAAAATTTACCTTATCAACGCTTATAATAGCCAACAGATAGCCTAGCTACAAATATTTATTCTATAATATCCTTTTTACTTTGCATCCAACCTTATAAAACTAAATAAAACTAATAAAAACCAATAAAATTAATTTTTTTACACAAATATCTTGTTTAGAATATTCGTGACCGCTTCTTGTATCAAACTAACAGAGCTGTTAATCTGCAATATTAGGCATTTGGTCAAGTTTATTGTCTTATCAGGTTGGGTCACTACACAAACTCCTCGCTTAAAAAAGCGAGTCATTTCTTTCAGCGTTGTCTATACGCTGATCACTGTAGCTTTTTTCGAGATCCTTCTAGTTTGAGTATGAGCAAAACTTTGGTGCATAAGGCCGTCACTCCAACCTAACCTTACCTGATTATTTGCTTAGATTTAAAAATTGAATAATTATGTAAAGTTTTTAACTAGACACAATTAACAATGAATTAAAAAAATATATTTAAAGAAGAAAACAATACTTTAATAATTTTTGTTATATAAATAATTATTTTTCAAGGCTGAAAATTCTTACAAGTTAAAAATAACTTTTAAATCTTCCCACAATGTGCTATTTTAAGCAATACTATGTCAATGGGATCTTATATGTAAGGCATATCTAAGTGCTACGCAATATTTCAATGCAACAAAGGACCAGCATTAACAGGTATGCACAAAATTACCTGTACAATTACTAGCAAGTACAAAAGTATCTGTACATCCATAGAAGATTATCTCACATAAAGCAAAGCAAAACTCATTGAAAACGGAAAACGAATCTTACATTATTTTTTAGTAAATGTGGGAATACTGTTTTTGTTATTTCAGAAACGAACCAAATGGTTAGTGGAGCGAAGAAGGCTTATTGAAAGGACCTATTTTTTTAATGACATCGTTAAAAATAAAATAGAAGAAATCCAATCCAATCTACAGAAGCAGTTTACCAACTTCTCCAAGGACAGAGACTGCAATTATTTCTTTGTTGATTTTATTTCAAGACATTAAAAATAGGTATTTGCTAGATACAACAAAAAATTTTAAGGTAGACAATATACATGTTGCCTATATTTTATAACATCACGAAAAATGGTAATGCCCATATATAGCACAATTTAATTGGTTCGATGTGGAAAAAAGAAATAGCGAAGAATTCTGGAAATTCTTTTGTTTTCCTTATAAGCACGTTTGAAAATTGTTTTACCTTTTAGTAAAATTGATTTCTTCAACTGATATTTAAAAAGGAAAACCACAAAATGATTGCACATACATAAAAGGTGTAAAGAAGGAGTATACAATGCATGTCTGCACATTTCACAGTTTGATATTCCGTAACAAATTTCGTATGACGCTTTAACGCGAGGCCAATAGAGGCAGTTTTTCCACATTTTCACAATATAATGAAAATTTATGTAATATTTTAAATGAAAATATCAAAAATTTTGAAGAGATTTACAATGCATACTGAACTAACTATTTAGTTTCAGCGCTGTGAATATGAATTTGCCGCAGTATGCAGATAAAAATTGATGTTTTTATTATATACTATAAACAGTAAATGAAATAACTCTTTATGAGAAATATATAAATATATATAAACACATATATAAATATATGTATAAATATATATATAAATATATAATATATATAAATATATATATAAATATATATTTAATACACACATATTTAAATGTATCTATATATTAATTTTAATATAATTAATTTATTATAATATAATGATTAATTACTCAACTACCTTTTGTCTATTCTTGAGAAAATCAAACATTTTACTAAGATTAATGTTTTAATACCATTTTCAAGAGAATCGGGAAAGAATGCAGGCGCCAATTGTCGAATCTCTAAAGCCTGACAAAGTCACACATAATTCGTACTAATTTTTTGCTAAGAGCTATAAATCACTTGTATTATTCAGTATTATAAACCTGAATTCTATCTACGTTATCTCAAAAATAGTTTACTTTTCACTTTAGTGTAGTATTTTTGACAAATGCTCTTTGTTAGGACAATTATTAGTGTTTCTTCAACTAATATTGAAGATTGCTACAGAACCGAAGATTGTTCATCGCATTTCAAAACGAAGTTTTATATCCATTTTTGAGATTAAAAAATAATTATATATTTATTTTACATACATATCAACTTCGTAAAAGTTTCAAAACTTTACTGTTTAAAATAAAAAATGTGAATTTACTTTAACCCCTTTTAGAAGCGTTACCAACCTGAAATTTGGTATCTTATAAATACCTGGTGGTATTTTTTACTAACTAACTTCAAGCTTCTTATGTTAGCCAAAATTCAAAATGTGTTATATTTTACCTATACATTATACAACCTATATTATATATGTTAGTATCAAATTTTCGTTAAAGGTCTGATTTTAAATATTTATAGTGATTTTTCTATTCAACTCTGAACTATCTATTTGCTATTTAAAGAGCAAATAAACTTATTTATATCGTAGATATATGTAACGTTTCTGTCTATACCAACCGTACAATGACTTTAAAGTCTTTGTTGCAGGTATCGCATAGACTTTTTTAAAAATGTTAATCATATAATCAAATAGGTGATCGTATACTAACAAAAGCTACTCAGTGACAGAGCATATAAGTAATATGTTCATCTTACTACTTCAATTCACAACTAAGACAGTAATTAATGAAGCTGTCTAAGCTAGGAGATGTCGCTGTCTTTTCCCTGATTATCCAGTGATCAAGGATTAGGCAGTCATTCCTATGATAGTCGACTTAATATGGGATTCGTCCTCTGGTTATAATGATGTGTATTGGACAGCGAGAAGCAACGGAACCCAATCAGTTGATTTATTCTATTTTGACAATAGATGGAGATTTTATATGTAGTGTCTCACTTTTGTGCTCAAAATACACAATACTACATAATCCAGCCTTTCAAATAACATGTATGGGTAGTCAGTTTACTAAATGAATTAAGTCGGAAAGTATTTCTACCCAAGTATGGATCCTACAATTGCAAGAAAAACTGCATTTGAATAACATATTTCTTTTATTATTATTATTTATTATTATATAATTTAATTATTATATATGGATAATTTAATGTGCTTTTATGTGCATACTAACAGAATTTGGTGTAAAGACGCAATTTACCTTCAAAATAAAGTACACAATCTATGAAATAATTTGAATATATAATGAATTGATTTGGAATTTTTTTAATAATTTAATTATAACGATTATTATTATAGACTTATGATCTATCTATGTATATAACTAACAGCCGTCTTCTTTTTATTTATATGCACCTGATATAATATATATAAAAATATAGAAATGCCAATTGAGTTCAATAAAATACAAATTTGAAACCTCAATTTAGAATTTTAATTAAAAGAATAACAAATTATTTTAATCTGAAACTTAAAAGTAAAAATAAATTTAAATTTAAAAGAGAAGAAATGTCATACAAGGGAAACACCTTTAAGGCACGCGACTGCATTTTAAAATATTTTTACATTTTAAAGAAACAAACAATAATGCACTTTGGATTTGTTTACAAATTGGAACAGCTGTGGACGGCAGTATCCGTGAATTTATTTTAATTGAGTTTGTTTAAAAATACAAAAATAAAATATCTATAGATACAAATGGAAAATGTGAGAATGTGAGCACTGGAATACGTCAATAGCAATTAGTCAATGATAAAATGGTAAGGTTCTGTGGCCATAATTTATTAATAAATTTGGGACTTAATGCACTTTTGACTTGTTTGTTAACCAATGTCGAAACTCATATATTTTAAAATAAATTTAATGAACAAAGAAAATTCATTGCGAACATAAAATCAGAAATGATTAACATTGAGTATTTGGATTAAATCCCAAAAAATTTAATATAATTCAAAAACAAAATTTAAAATAGCTATACATATATTTCAGTGCAGAAGGGAACTATAGTGATATTATAGTTTTAGTTTAGCAACTAGTATAGACCGGGGACTCAATAAATATCTGACACATACACATATAAGAATGTTGATCAACTCACGGGAATTTTGTGTGCTGTTGAAACACGGTTTTTTAATGGGGAAACCTCACACAGCGGCTTGCCAAGCGTTATGATGACTTTGCATCAAGGATATCAACTATGATTGATTGATATGCTTAATTTAAAAACTTTAAACTTAAAAAATTGCCCAAAAAAAAAAATCTGGCTTAAATGAAAATGAGATTCCCGAAACTGAAATTTTTTAGTTCAACAAATCAGATATCAATTGCATTTCTTTTTTGATTCTCTGAGATATAAATATACGTGTCTATATGCCAATGAACTTAATTACTTTATGAGTAGATCAGTAAAACTCATCTATGAGCATTAATTACTGCAAAGAGCAACTCAAATACTCTTTGAGTATTTTTAGTTGTGATTCATCACTGTACAATATTTTGTTTTTAAAGGTAGTATTTGTATTGAGAAAGTAATTTGTTGAATATTGTGCGACTGCATATTTCAGTATCTTTTTAATATATTTTTAAATTTTTTAGTATTAATTTTTAGAGCATACTTTCCTCATTTTATAGAAAAATTTTACTTGTAAAATCATATTCTCTTAAACATCTGTATATTATTTGGTTAATGAAGCATTTGTATTACTATTGGTATTTAGTTATTTATTTATTTATTTAAAGTAATTATAAACTTTCCAAATCATAAAATAAGTTAGAGCTATGCATAGGATTTATTGTTCATTTTTCATTATATTATATAATTACTTTTGTATATATGTATGTATATATTTGATTTCAATAAATTTAATATGAAATTGTAAAGAGTTGACGTACTTAGACCTTTTCAGCTCATATTATAGGGAATTGAAATTTAATATACATCTATACAAAAGTAATATGTTATTATAATAATGAAATGGAAAAATTTATAAAAATTATTATGCATTGCTTTAACTTATTTTTAAAATAATATATAGCATACAAAGCTAAACACTTGCCTCAAAATTTTCCGTAAAATTTCGTATCCTAGTTTGAACAAGCTCCATTTTGACTGGATCATGTAGACACTTTATTTTTGTATAATAAAACATTTATTTATAACATATACAAGATAAAAACTATTTTAACAATATAGTAAATGCACTGTCATTTGCAAAAATTTTTCAAAAGTGTATCTAAAAAAAGCCATACTATTATTTAATTAAAATGTAAATTTATTTAGATAAATAGCTTTACTAAGCGTAATAAAAAATTGCCCAAAAAAAAAAATCTGGCTTAAATGAAAATGAGATTCCCGAAACTGAAATTTACTTCGATAGCATACCAAAAAAAAGCATTGAATAGTTAGAGAAATTATGTTTAAAAAATAAGGCTATATCACACTTAAAGGAAAGTATTTTAACTAATATAGTCAAATTTCTTAAAAGAAATGTTTTTCTTCAACAAAGAAGAACAAATTGTTCTAAGAACAATTTTGAAAAAATACTGATATCAATACTTTTTTAACAATTGGCATGTAGTTGTAGTTATTCTGTTCTTTGAAATGGATATAACAGTGCCATTAACATTAACATTTACTATACATCTAATGAATGAATCAATTTAACATTAACATACATTAACAAATGTTTTATGAATGACAAAAAGGTTTTTGTACTAATCTAATCTTGTTGCGCACAACACTCACAAAAATGGCAAACATAATATATTTCGATATTTATTTACGATTAATAATAAAACAAAAATATATGTGAGCAAACTTATAAATCTGATTAATACTAGCAATTAATTGGCTTTATAGAATATTTATAGAATATACTGTGACCAATAGCATCACCGATAATTAACTTCTCAAGTACTCAATGGTGATATTAATAGTACATAAAAAATGCATTACGGAAATATTAGTAATTCTTTTCCCATACTATATGATTCATCACTACTTGCAACAAAATAAATACATTATTTCGTAAAGAAAACACGCATCTAAAGTGCACGAGTATCGCAAATGTTATTAGGAAACGTCCAGATAAAAGATATTTTTTATGATTAAAAATGAAATTTTTCAATTTGTTTTAAGGAGTGCTTAATTTACTGGTTCTTCTACCAATAAATATATTACCTAATAAAATTAAGGAAGGAAATTTTGTATTTTATAATTTTAGTGTCATTTTATTAAACCTTTATTTTTATTGTCGAATATTTCTCTCGCATTCATTATTCTATTTTTATTATTTTATAGCATATAAATAATTATTATGTAATTATAATTATTATATATTTTTGTTATTGTCGTTTCATAAAACTATACTTAAAATAGTATTGAGTGATTCAGATTTATTCTCTAATTTTATCTGACTACTAATCAGTTATTATGTTAACATATAATTTTTAAATATCAAATCTTTATTTACATTCACAAACACCTTATGTATGTCATAACATATGTATTAAGCAGTATATACTATATATGTATGATTTATGATTAATATTTTTGTCAGGTAAGAATTTTATATTTGAAATATTTTTGTGAGATTATTAAAAACTAGGTAAATATCTTGATTTACGGATTAAAAAGTGTGTATGACTCACATATTGCCATAATAAAACAAAGTAGATGAATATAAGCCAGAAAGTTTATTACCTGAAGTGGCTTATATAATAAAGCTATCTACGTATACCCTTATCTTATTTCAATAAAAGGTGATTTTTTAATATCATATGCACACTCTGTAACTTTCGTTTTAAACATTATGACTCAATATTAAAGTATGAGATACGTTTCTTATTACGACAGCATCTTTTGCAAAATATTACTAATTGGAATTCCAAATATGTGCATTCTTTATACAATGGAATATGCATTCATGTATATAACAAAACATATATCCATATATAAACTTATAAGGTTTATATATAAATGGAAATGTAAACTACCTTCACATTTCCGACTGTCTCTTGTTTATATTCTTGCTTTATTTGTATTAATATAGAAAAAGTAATTAAATTATATTTTTTTTTCGGTTAAATTAAAATAATTGTTGTCATTGTTTAATTAAGAAAAATTCAAAATAATTTAGAAAAACTATTTTTTAGTTCAACAAATCAGATATCAATTGCATTTCTTTTTTGATTCTCTGAGATATAAATATACGTGTCTATATGCCAATGAACTTAATTACTTTATGAGTAGATCAGTAAAACCATTGAGTAAAAATATTTTTACTCAATGGTAAAACTCATCTATGAGCATTAATTACTGCAAAGAGCAACTCAAATACTCTTTGAGTATTTTTAGTTGTGATTCATCACTGTACAATATTTTGTTTTTAAAGGTAGTATTTGTATTGAGAAAGTAATTTGTTGAATATTGTGCGACTGCATATTTCAGTATCTTTTTAATATATTTTTAAATTTTTTAGTATTAATTTTTAGAGCATACTTTCCTCATTTTATAGAAAAATTTTACTTGTAAAATCATATTCTCTTAAACATCTGTATATTATTTGGTTAATGAAGCATTTGTATTACTATTGGTATTTAGTTATTTATTTATTTATTTAAAGTAATTATAAACTTTCCAAATCATAAAATAAGTTAGAGCTATGCATAGGATTTATTGTTCATTTTTCATTATATTATATAATTACTTTTGTATATATGTATGTATATATTTGATTTCAATAAATTTAATATGAAATTGTAAAGAGTTGACGTACTTAGACCTTTTCAGCTCATATTATAGGGAATTGAAATTTAATATACATCTATACAAAAGTAATATGTTATTATAATAATGAAATGGAAAAATTTATAAAAATTATTATGCATTGCTTTAACTTATTTTTAAAATAATATATAGCATACAAAGCTAAACACTTGCCTCAAAATTTTCCGTAAAATTTCGTATCCTAGTTTGAACAAGCTCCATTTTGACTGGATCATGTAGACACTTTATTTTTGTATAATAAAACATTTATTTATAACATATACAAGATAAAAACTATTTTAACAATATAGTAAATGCACTGTCATTTGCAAAAATTTTTCAAAAGTGTATCTAAAAAAAGCCATACTATTATTTAATTAAAATGTAAATTTATTTAGATAAAATGGCTTTACTAAGCGTAATAGATTATTTTTACTATTTTTTCTTAATTTTTTGTTTTATAATTTATTTGACTGTTATAAACAAAACAAAAACGATGTTGACATAAAAATTAGCAGACACGATTACAAAAATAATGTATTGAATATAAAAATTTAAAAGTAATAGAAAGTAGGTCATATAACAAAAAAATAATTACAAGAGGTGTTAATAAAATACAACAGTAATTTCAATTACAAAACTCAAAATTCATCAAATAAGCTCATTCAATTTATTGTACAATAATACATACAAAAATGATTTTATTTAACATAATTGACTTGCGTTGATATTCGAAAAATAATATACATTTTTTAAGAGTGTGAAAAAAAATAATGTGTACAAAATTTAAATTAATTATTGATTAACAGAGATATAAGTTAATTTGCTGTTTATTTACAGCTTTTACATTGTGCTGCGGCACAACCAATTGCAGCTTAACACTCCAAACAACATAGCTTAACATTTTATTGTGAATGTACAGAACACAGATTGATTTGCTATGTTAAAATGCTTACAGACAATTATTTATGAGTTATATTTTCTAATGCGACAGCAGAATTTAATGCAGCAAAATTGAAAAATTTAATCACAGTTTTGTAGTTTTGTTATTGCCTTCAATATATACAGTTTTTTATTTAAAATCGCTTTCGATATTAGATTTTACATTGAAAAGTTTTTTATAAAAAAAAAATAAACACAGCGTAAAAAACGTTGCGGTCAAAATTAATATGTACAATATGTACATGCAAGTAACGAGTAATGGGTAGGCGGCAATGACTCAGTTGGAAAAATTTAAAAATAAAAAATACACGCTAATAGAAGTACTAATTATTTTAATAAGTTAACAAAATAAGTCAAATCATATGTTTGTTTTGAACACAAATACTAATACGACGGTTTAACAAAATAGAGTTTGATTGAAAAATCAAAGGAAATTTTGAATATAGACATTTAGATATTTAAATGTTCAAAATGGATAATCTAAATAATCATTTAAATAATCTACATGATAAATAAACTTAATAACTTGTCTTAGAGTATTGTTATTAATAATATATTTAAAAATGTAAGTAAAATAAAAATGTGAAAGTCAAATTTTTCTCTTATATTGTATTGAATAAAAAACACAATTTTATATATGTATGTAAATAAAATTTTTTGTGGTCATGTGTTTTCCATGTATTACATTAAATCTTAGGAATCAACAGTCAAATTAGATTTTAAGAAGCTAGAGAGATTTAAGCAATAAAGTTTAGTATTTAATTAATTGAAAAACATTAGCTCATAATTTATAGCTTTTCAATAACAATTCTCTAAATTTTTGAATTATATAATTTAAATACTTATATCATCTGTTATTCTCGTTAACATATTTATATAAGACGTTGTAGTCATATCATCTAACTAAATCCAGTTTAAGAGGCTTAAAACATAGTCTTTTTTAAATTTATATACATTTATAAATTTAAAATTGGAAATATTTTTTTTTAGATTTCATTTTTAAAATCAAAATATCTAAACTCTCTTGTTTAAGTTCTGAAACACGTAAAGAAGAAAGCTCTTGCGTCTACAGAAGCGGTACGAAAACTCGTTTTTGGCTTAAAGAATTTTAATGGCTGAGTTGTTGTTGTTGCCATAAATGACATCAACTAAGCAAAATGCATTTTAAAAATGTATTTTTTATACTTAAAAAAAAAAGTAAGTGGCGATTGCAACAAGGCAAGATTTTTTTAATTAATTATTGTATTTACTTTACGTCTTTCTCTATAGTTTTCATATTTTTTTTTTGTTTACTTATATATTTATTTTTTTCACTCTTTTGTTTACCAAATTACACGTAAACAAATTTGAAGCACGTAAATTGAGTGAAAGAGGCACAAATTTACTTACCGCACAATAATATCAGCACATCCAAGCCAACTCGATACAGTATTCTTTTATTTGTTTCCATTTTTAATTGGGAGGTACTGTTGTTGTTGTTGTTGTTAATACTATTACCTAAGTGCACTTCAAAATTATTATTGTTTCTATTATTTAACGTTACAGTTGTATCTGAGCTGATATTATTACTTTTATTACCGTTTAAGTTATGATTTTTATTTGTTTGAAGCCCGTTGTCCACGTTTTGATTGCGCGAATGTTGAGACGTTGTGGCGATATTGTTTCTTACGTCCTCACTTAATTGATTTTCGGGCCGACGTAGTGGTGTTGTTTCACTCGCGGACGAATCGTTACTCATTTTGAAGTAGTTGAAAAAAAACGTGCTTGCTGTGAATGGTCTCAGTAAAACAACGTATATGTTAAAAAGCAAATATGTGTATTGAAACGAAACGAAAAAGTTTTCACTTGACGGAAACTTACTCCGAGAATACTAGCATAATTTGAACTGACACTGAACTTGAGCGCAAATGTGAGAATGTTTCATGAGTATTCAATCAAAAACAAGCAAAAATCAATAATTAAGTTTAAAGTTATTGAGACTAAATTTATATTTGGCAGCTTTTTTGCATTATTATTTTATTATTATTTAATTGAAATTGTTAAGTTTTTTCTTTTTCATTTAATAATGAATAATATATTCACAAAAAAAAGTTCACTCAACATTGTGGCGGGAACACTCAAAAAGATTTCATATCAAAAGCTTTTGTGAGTTATTTTAATAGAGTTAGAGCACTGACACTTCATTTTTATATGATTTTAAAAACAATTATATAGATAATAGCAGCAATTCAGACAAAATTCAATGTATTTGGCAACCAGTTATTTTTACTGTAAATAAAAAGAAAAATTAAATTTTTTAATATTATATTTAATATTTAATATATAAAATGAATTAAAATTGAAAAAGTTATTGTTCAATGGTATTAAAAGTTCGATTTTTAGTTATTAATATATATATTTTTTTTAATTAAATTTATTAAATTTTATTTTATTTTATCAGAAGGTCGCATATGGCATTGATGGTATTTCGCATTGTGGCAGAATGATTCGCCGTCTATACGTCATTATTAATAATGATTCATTATAAAGGTCAGCTTCGATAAGTTATACTATACTCGTATAGGAAACATTTTTTATGCTTTCAATAACTTAAAAATTCGCATTGTGCGTCATACCAAATTCATTTTATTTTTTCTTTCTTTAAAAATTATGCAAGTAAATTTAAAAGTTTATTTTTTGGAATTGCAAGAAAAAGTGTTAACAGATACATGTATATTATAAAGGCCCATAACCAACTTGATTGTTGAGAATTAAGTTTGGTACATTAATTTCTGTTGCTTGTTACACTTGATGAATTCTGCAGATTGAAAAATTAATCAATGCAATCTAATTTGTTCTGTGTGTAAAATTTACATAGTAATTTCTTAATTTCGCTATTTACTGCTTCGTTCTGGCATTACGAATCAAAAAATAACAAAACAAAAATATTGTACATATATTGATTTCATTACCTTTTCCATGGCATCAAGGCATGAGTAAAATTTCAATCCGTTAAATGCAGTAAACTTTACGAAAACTATTATAAGAACTAATTTTAATCCCAAACTTTAATTTTATTTTTTAATAAAAATATATGTGTAACAGACTATATGTTATTGCCTTTTATGAAACAAAACTTAGCTTTTATAGATTGCTAAAAAAAAAAAGCGTACAGATTGTAATAATTTAATCAATTATGTTTAACTAATTAGCAAAAAGTTCAACCATTTGATTGCTTGATTTTAAATGATGCGATAGAGTTATTTTAGTTGCGATGTAGTTATCCCGTTAGGGACTTTATGTACTTTAAATTAAAACGACAAGAAAATTTGCCTTATAGTATCTTGAAATAATTTCAATGAAGAAGTCGTGTCTTTCAGAGTTCTACATATGCTTCCCACTGCGGTCCTTTCGAAGGTCCTTCTAGTGTCCGACAAAAAGTACTAAAACTTAATAACTTGCTAACGATAGTAGGGGACAGAGAGATAGATTAACTTAAGAACCTAAAACACACGGCAATATCTGTGGTGATACTCATGCAGTAATACATAGAACTATATGTATCTTCTTTCGTTACAGAATACCTATATATGATATATATATTATATTTATATTATAAATTTTTAATACAGTTATACACATGTGTACATATTATAAAAATGTAATTTTGCATTATATATATATAGCATTGAATATGTGTACATAATTGTTTTATCTGTTTAGATAATTTTTTTTAAACTTTTTTTGCAAATTTTTGCCTTGATGCATTTAAACTTGATTGATTCAATAAGCTTATTTTAAAATCTTTATAAGCCCCTGAGTTATGAAAAAAGGATTAATTTTCATAGGTGAATAACCCATTGATAAATTAACTGCTCTGTAATAACTGAGTAAACATTAATTTGTTATATCATATTTTATTTGAATAATTTATGGCAAAACTTATAAACTTTAGTCATAATTAATTACCCAAACATTACAACTTTAACGACATGCATCTGAATAAGTGGCGCCTGTCAACATAAAAATTTTTTTAAATAATTTTATGAGAAAATAAAATTTTGATGAATGTAATTTATGAGGTGAGCAAAAATATATTTCCCGAATAGATTATAGATTGTAATGACTTTGCTACTTGCGTTTAAGTGGTTTTTATATTCAAATCAGAAACGCACCAATAGGCGCCACTACAATATTATCTCCTCTGCAAGGTTATGCCTGTGATATGCCCATGCTCACAGCATGCCCATTGAGTTCAGGAATTTATAAGTAAGCCATTCTTCTAACAAAATAGGTAGATATCGAAAAAAGGAAGTCTATGCAAAAAAGTGTGATTGATAGAAACAAAATAAATAAAGTGTGCAAAAATAGTCAGAGGTAAAGCAAAAGTGTTGCACTTTAAAGAAACTAATTTATATTCGAATTGTTTTAAATAAAACATAATTCTGATAAAAAAAGAAGTGAACTTATATTACATTAACTTATATTAATTATATATAAGAATATTTAGTAGATAATTGTATAAAAATCTTCTCAATATCTTCTATGTTTTCCTGAGTTCACAACATAGTTAAACAAAAGTTAATATCATCGTTGAATCAATATAAAATTATGCATATAATAATAAGCAAATTAGATAAAAATCGTATTTAATTATGGTCTCATAAATCAATTTTCATCGAAAGATCCACTGACTATAACACATCTACCACTGACGATAAAAAGGGGAAACTGTGTATTTAGTAAGATTTTTGTAATAATAAGTCAGTTGCAAAAACTCCTTTAAGGCCATTTTAGTCTATATTAAAGATTCTAGTTTTATTCGAGTTATACTGCTTTGGCTTAGTAGATCTAAAGGCATTCTTAGGATCTGAAATTAACAGGTTTAAACTATAACTTAAGATCATCGTAATAACGTAGCCTAACATATTTATGTGGGATTAAGTTGGGAACATTAGTAGTTGAGGTCGGGTAGTAAACACAGCGTGGTAGACAAAAGGAGTGAATGACGAACTACGAAAAAGATGTGAGTGTTCGGATGATATCGCTTTTCAATTAAATACTTTCGTTTAACAACTTACGCAGATTTTTACACTAGTCTACACTTAGTATAATCATAATTTAATTCATAAACATAATAAAATAACTTAAACTCCTACATTATTAATTAAGAGATTTTAAGGAAGCATTATACTTTCTAAAAGACACAGAGAATTTATATTAGCAATCTATTTATATATAATGCTATCTTCAGGTATACAAAACTTGTTGAATATTCCTTATAATGTCAAATACTTATTTGCTGCTTGAAAGGAATAATGTAGACTGCAACACATAAATTTTCATTTCATTAATGATAAAAAGAAATTATACAAATGGATATTTAGAAAATATTTTTATACAATGCTCAAAACTAATTATTTTATTGTTAGACAATGGAATTATTATTCTTCATTACAGCATTAAAAACTCAAAACCGATTATCTCTAGACTATTAAATCAAATTATTGTAAAATATAGTTTAAAGTACAAAAATTGCTCATTGCATACCTTATATAGTCAGCTCATAGAAATCTTAACAAGATTTCGAAACGCACCACAAACTAACCAGAATGCTTATTTTGTGGCTAGTACAAAAATTGGTAATACAAATGAGCAGAAATTATTAATAATAATAATTTGGACAATGTAAACTCTTATTTATACAAACAAAACCCTAATGATACAAGCAAAAGAATTAAGAAAATTACACTGTAGCTTTGAGTATAAGTTACATTTGAACATTTTCCAGTCTAATAAGTACTTTAGCTTTACCTGAGCTCATTTACCGCTACAACAAGCCGCCGCCTATAGAACTGGCAAGAGTTACTGGCAACGAATAGTGCCACAATATTCGCATGATCAACGTACAGAAAGCAGTTTGCTGCAAGACTATAATTTTCTGGTTTCAGCTTAAGTGGTATGTGTTTGTTGTAAAAAGAACGTGCAACAATCTAAAAATACATAGGCTGCGAACCCAATATTAACTTGCTAGCAGTTGAATTTAAATTTAAAAAATAAGAATTTATAAATAAAAAACGATAAAAACGAAGCAAGAAGCTGCAAGAAGCAAGAAGCTGTTGGTTTTCAATTTTCAACTCCTCAAAGTCAATGAAAATCGCAGACACGATCAGTGATCAGCAGCTCGTTAATAAGATACTCCTTCTTTAATACGCAATCAGTATTCTTGTTGAGTGCTAAAGTTCAATAATATAAATTGTGATGTTGTCAATTTTTATTAACCGAACTTCAGAATTCGATCTTCATTTTGAGTCATCTTACTTGCCAATACGTCCGCCCGTTGGTTGATTTTGTTAACAAATATTAAATAAAATTACTATACAAAAAGATGGCAAGAAAAAATTAATAATAAAAATTAATTTATTATGTGCTTAAACCGTCTGTCAATTTATAGCTTAAATTTCGACATATACGTATATAAGCTCATAACTCTTTTAATCAATTCAGTCTTGAAAAATATATTTTCAATAAAAATTTGAAAAGTGCATTTTCGTTTTGGTGAAAAGAGTTACCAAGCTAGTGCATTGCTTATCAATCTTCATATTTAGACAAGCTGCTTAAATTTTTCAGGTGTGGGGATTTTACTTAATCATTATTTATTAATAAATACATTTTCTACACTTTATTATTATTATTGTCTAATAAAATTGGTATAAAAATATATAAAAGTAATGAATGTTTTCTGTTTAATAACGTTTCTGAAAATTGTTATCTTATCTTATTTTTAAATATTGTAAAATAATTTTAAAGCTGATTAATAAATTTGAGTGTAGGTGCTAAGAAGTATTGATACCCCCTATTATTTCAATTTTTTTTTAATTATGTACTAAAATATTAAGAAATATTGGCCTAGTTTACTTTTGATAACATAAAATAATAGGACTGAATAGTTGCTTTTATTAAAATAACGACGAAAACGGCCAAGTGATTTTCAGCGGCTCTTTGGTTGACCAATTTTCCACCATTAAGAGAGTTTTTGCAGTGATCGAAGCATATGGTAAACAGATATTGTAAAGCCTGGGGTATACGGTAAATTCATCAAAAGTTATCAAGTTCCAACAACTTCTTCTGAATCTTACTTAATGATTTTTCAGGATAGAACACAACACCTTTATTGTTGTACAATTCTGTTTGCTTTTCCTTGAGTATTATTTTCAAGCAGTCGAGTAGTGAACACTGAATTAGCCTTAACACCAGGTTGGAGTAGTTCGTAATAGGCAGTTCCCTTCAACCCCAACAAAGACTCAAAGTAACCTTGTTTAGCATAAATCCTGGCTTTGCAGTTAATGGTAGAATATCACCAAGTTTTGACCATGATAGCTTGCGTTGGGTATTACCGTACTAATATTACTGATTAACATAATCAGTTAATATATGTATATATGTAAAATATGCTAAAATTTTAGTATTATATTGTTATTATTAGGTGCAGTAGAAAGAAATCCATTATTTTCCCAATAGATGGTCTTAGATATCTCTATCCCGCGTTGTATAAGTCCGATTGGGTTACACTAAATGGCGTTAAAAAGACGAGATTTTGTACAAAGATGGACACTAGCAAAGAGAAAATACGCTATATTTTACAGTTTTTCTTTGATAAATGCGAAAACGCAGGCCAGGTGGCTGAAAATGTGAATAACATTTATGGTCCCGATACTGTAACAGCCCATCATGAACAATTTTGGTTTTCTTTGATTCCTAGAAGGCTAATTGTCGAAAATGTAGATAAAATCATGGAAGCTGTCGAGTCCGACCTGCTGTTGACATGTTAGCACAAAAAACCGTTTGGAACCATTTGAATAAGGCTGGATTTAGAAAGAAGCTCGATGTACGGATCCCAATTGAGTTAACACTAAAAATCTCACGGACCGAATTTCCATCTGCGAATCGCTGCTGAATAGCAACAAAATCGATTTTTGAAACAGTTGGTTTTACTGTGTGTTTAGTGGGATTAGCAGAGAATTGGACATACGACAAGATTATTAACTCGGAACGGTCAACAATAGGACCATCTAAACGAAGAAATCGTCCAAAAATGGCCAGCTTTGGGCAATAGGAGAGGAATTGTGTTCTAACACCAGACCAAACATATCGATAACAACTCGCCAAAAGCTTCGGGAGCTTGATGGGAAGTTCTTATGTATCTACCTTTAACTTTAATTTTATGCAAAAATAATGGATTTCTTTTAACTACACCTATTATATCTCTTTATATTCAATATTAACATGATATGTACATCATATTTAAATTCTGTGGATATTAAAAATAATTTTTATATATTTAAAATCACTTTGTTTTGTAATTAACTTGTACTAATTTTACCGGGAAGCACTTTATTAGCAATTTTAATAAAATAAAGTTTATATCTTATACAAGCGATTTTCTTTGAAGTTAATAAACGCGTTATTTTATAAAATAAAAAAAGGCAAGCGAAAAAAAAAATTTATTTTATGCTACGTACAACAATAATTAATTTAACTTTTAAGTTCAATGGTTTCATTAAATTTTTTAAGATTCATGTTTCACTGCACCGATAATGTAGACATTAAGTAGACGGACGTGTGAAATATATATGAGGATATATATATATTCATTTATTTATAGGTTTGCCAACGGAAGGAGAAGTGTAATTGCAGTATCAGCGTCAGGCAAAGTGCGGATGTAAACAATAACACTAGTTTACAAATAATTAAAAGTTTTGTTTTCCAAAGACGGGACTCATATTTTCTATAGGGAAATTTTCCGTAGAACTCGAAAATAATAACGATTTTTTTTTCCTATGTACCGTTTTCGAGATATCTGCAAAAAACCGTTATTTTGACTTTTCTCAAAACATCACCCTGCATATTCCCTCATAGCTTTTTTTCTGAAGTTATCTCGGTAGTGTGTTATATATCAAATTAAAGGTGAAACTTGTACCAATATTTTGAGTTACATAATGTTAATGTAACTTACTTAGTTTCGCTGCTATAGCTAGAAATGTACAGATGAAAAATGTTTTTTTTACGCTTTTTTCAACTTTTTCGATTTTCAAGGGGATGGGACTCCCACAAATATATTAAAAAAAATTTTTTGTTTAATTAATGTTAAAGACTGTTTTAGTACAAACATTTTGAGTGGCTTAACATAAAAATCGAATAAAAATTTCAGAAGTTATTCGCCATTTGCCTAATTTGCCCAAAATAGTAGTTTTTATTAACAAGTCAGAAAATTCATTTTTTCGAATTTATTTTGTAAAACTTAGAGTGCAAATCAAAACTATATTATGCAAAATTGCACAAATTTTATTTAAATAATTAAAATTAATATTATTAAATATTAAATATTGCATTTTATATAAAAGTTTGACGTCGAACGTAGAACTGCATTATTGAAAGTGAATTTATATATTATAATGAGGTATAGTATGTGTGCTTTGAGCAAACTTCTTATAGTGTGAGATACTGTATTGTAATGGCAAAGAGAAATTTCGTGTGTAAAAACAATCCTAACCACTTTTGTTTCATTTGTGGTCATTTTATAAAAGACAAAGATTTTAGAAATATAACTAATGATGTACAAGTAGTATACATCAAGTACTTTGGATTTGCTATGGCTAATCAAGATAAATCGTGGACTCCTGATTGAGTATGCCCAACCTGCAGGATTACACTTAAAAGATGGTCCATTGGAAAAAAACAATATTTAAACTTTTGTGTACCAATAATATGGAAAGAAGTTGTAAACCATTCTCAGTGCTATTTCTGCGCCATAAATCTTGAAGGTGTGATGTCGCGAAAGAAAATAAGATTTCGAGAGTATCCGGAAGTAGCATCAGCAATTAAACCAGTTCCACGAAGGAATGCGACTGCTCCACCAACTCCACCAAATATGTTGTTTTCTGTGTTTATGGGACAGTAGAGCAACAAAGGATCATTTTATACGTTCATCTTGGCCAAAAAGAGAAGATGTCACAATAGGAAAACAAAATATCGCGAATAAAGCTCTTGTTGGCCCGTGTCAGATAATTTTGCCACCTTTGCATATAAAACTTGGTCTAATGAAAAATTTTGTTAAGACTCTGCAAAAAAACGAAAGCCCTGCTTTCGAATATCTTACAAATCTCTTTCCCTGCATTTCTTTTGCCAAAATTAAAGAAGGTATCTTTGTTGGACCACAAATCAGAAAACTGATGAAGGACGAAAAATTTAATAATGTGTTGAATAAAAAAGAGTTGAAAGCATGGACTTCGTTTAAGCAAACAGTTATCGGCTTCTTGGGTAACGAAAGAGATTCACATTATAGAGAAATTCTTTCATCCTTAATTGAAAATTACAAAGTTCTTGGCGCAACTATGTCTCTAAAAATGCATTTCTTGCACTCTCATGTGAATTTTTTTCCTTCAAATCTCGGTGCAGAAAGTGATGAACAAGGTGAAAGGTTTCATCAGGATATCTCTGCAATGGAAAAAAGATAGCAAGGGTATTGGGACGCAAGCATGTTGGGAGATTATTGTTGGACAATTATAAGAGAAACAAATCCTACACACTATATGAAGTTTGCTCAAAGCACACATATACCTCATTTACTTTCAATAATGCAGTTCTACGTTCGACGTCAAACTTTTATATAAAATGCAATATTTAATATTTAATAATATTAATTTTAATTATTTAAATAAAATTTGTGCAATTTTACATAATATAGTTTTGATTTGCACTCTAAATTTTACAAAATAAATTCGAAAAAATGAATTTTCTGACTTGTTAATAAAAACTACTATTTTGGGCAAATTAGGCAAATGGCGAATAACTTCTGAAATTTTTATTCGATTTTTATGTTAAGCCACTCAAAATGTTTGTACTAAAACAGTCTTTAACATTAATTAAAAAAAAAAATTTTTTTTAATATATTTGTGGGAGTCCCATCACCTTGAAAATCGAAAAAGTTGAAAAAAGCGTAAAAAAAACATTTTTCATCTGTACATTTCTAGCTATAGCAACGAAACTAAGTAAGTTACATTAACATTATGTAACTCAAAATATTGGTACAAGTTTCACCTTTAATTTGATATATAACACACTACCGAGATAACTTCAGAAAAAAAGCTATGAGGGAATATGCAGGGTGATGTTTTGAGAAAAGTCAAAATAACGGTTTTTTGCAGATATCTCGAAAACGGTACATAGGAAAAAAAAATCGTTATGATTTTCGAGTTCTACGGAAAATTTCCCTATAGGAAATATAAGTCTCGTCTTTGGAAATTTTTGGCTGTAAACTAGTGTAATTAGACGTGCTTTGCTTATTTTATTAAGATTTTTTTATTCAGTCCTTTAAGAACTTCTTGCAATAAGATATACAATATATGATATGTTGGAATATGCAAATGTTTGAACAATATATTAAATATTAAAGTGTTGAGCACTGCATTAGGAGCATTCAAATGTTCCATATATTAAAATTAGAATAATTCAAAAATAAATAAATAAAAAGGTGAAAAATTTTATCCTCAGTTTTAGAATTTAAATTGTAACAGACAAAAAAATACGATTATTGCTTATTAATATACTTATTAGTATTTTAAAGTTTTTTAACAAAGTTCTTGAGTGTTCGAAGTTCATAAAATTTTAAAATAAGTATTCAATTAAATTTATACTTAAGTGTACTTAAATGCAATTAGATGTTGGAATAATATATTTATACATATTTTTACATAAATAGTGGAATAGTAGTCTATAATAAATATATATGTATAAAACTTATTGTTAAAATCAACATTTTTTAAAAATTTAACCACATCTTAATTAAACTAAATATGTTAATTAAATTAAATTTATGGTTTTTAAAAAAATATATGACCGCAAGCATTTATTTAATCGCAACAATACTTAATTGTTTACATCTTTTATGATTTAATTATTTTATTATGTATGTACATAATTTAGTAATTGTTGAGCAAATTATTTTACCTAAATCAAGCCACTGTACTGAAGGCTAGAGTCGCTTAATTAAATACATTTAAACAATTTAAACTCTGGAATACACGATTGTCATTATCATTGTCAATTTGTATGATGTCAATGGCTGATAACAAATTGCATTAAATTGCAAAATATTTTCTTGCCATAAAAAAATAAGGAAACGTGTAGAATAAGACAAACTTTAAGATACTCACATTAATGTTATAAATTAATATGATATGTATTTCCTTAAGCGAGAAATAAAAATACATAAAATATGTAATATTAAAGCAATCGTTTAAGCGTTTTCTTGATAAGAAGAGTTGAAATGAGATATAGAAATATTATTACTTTTATAAAATTAGAAGGTATACCACTAGAGCAAATTATAGGTTGTTATATGTAACATACTAATATAATTTTATAAGACTCAATGTAACATTTATTTTACAATTATCTTAAATATTTATATTTTAACACTTATATAAATGCAATTTTCTTAAATATTTAAGGTGAGAATGGACATTTTTTTCATAAGTATCTAAATAAAAAGTTATTTTTATACTTCGGATAGAGTACAAATTAAACAAGAGATAAAATTAATGACGATGTGACTTTAAAACGTAAATGTCCGTTACCTAAAGTTGTTAAAAATTATTTTAAAAAAATCTGCGAATGTATTTTATTTTTGCAGAACTCAACTTTGGTAGTAATTGTAATGATATGTTACCAAAAAAATGTTATAATAACTTGAGTTTATTAAAAGGTAATGCAATAATATTCAGTAAATCTTAACTTTTTGTTGTCCACAGATTAATATGAATTACAAACAAGTAAATGAGTTATCATCTAATCGATTAGTATATTTGTGTGCTTTTAATTGGTGCTAATGAACCAATTGCTAATGAACCTTCGGGAGTCTGGTGGATTCGTTATACTTACGTCTTCATATCTGGGAATTAATTTCTTCTTGTCTTGTTAGTTGAATAAGGTTTTCATTTGAAATTACACGAGGCCACCAGATCTTAAATATATTGCGCAGGTATATATTAGTAAATACTTGCAGCATTTGTTTGATTTCAGCATGTTTCTAGCCATATTTCAGAGCCATAGAGTAATACAGACTTAACGCAGGTATTGTACACATTGATGTTTGTCGTAGTAGATAGTTCATTTGAGCGCCAGATATTGCTCAGACTAGCGAAAGCAGCTCGGTCTTTATTTATTCTGTGGTCTTGTGCAGTGCCGCCCATAGCAGTAATTATGCTACCTAGGTAGCAGAAGTCATTGACGGATGCCTGAGCTATAACTAATATAACCAAGTTTTTTTGAACCTTTGTAAAACATATATGTGGTCCTTTGTTATCAGAAGAGGTGAATGGTCTGGGACTCAGAATTGACTGCTGTTGAAAATTAAATTGTCAAATCAACTTATATAGCTAATATAAAAATTTAAGTTTGTTTTGTGTACATAACGTAAATTTATGTTTGCATTTCAGTCAGATTAAATAGTCAGACTTATTATTTATATGAGGAAACGTTATGCAGTGTAATTAACTATTAATATCGAAAAAACCGTCCAGTATTAGCATATGTAGCAAAAATTTATAAAATGATGCTGCAATAAGAATAAAATATTTACAAAATAAAACTAGCACTGATGATATATCTATAAACTTCGGGAACTTTTCCATTGAAGCAATAATAAATCCAAAGCTATAAGATATGAGCGTTATGAAAGTCGTGCCTTTCAGCGTTGTGTCTACAGTGAATACTGCGCTTCTTTAAGGGGTCCTTCTGATCTGCGTATGAATCACGCTAAACCGTGGTATCACAATGTGCTATTGTTTGAGTTAAAGTGGGCTTTGGTGTATAAAGTCGCCACTCCAACTTAAACTAATATATATAGACATCTTGATGTCTTCTTAAATTTAAAAATAACAGACGTTACCAAAACATGACAAGGCGGCTAAATCTACATTTAATTTGTGGAACTAAATAGAGATCAGTTCTGATATATTAAATTAATTTTTTTTTATTTAAAATGCACCAAATTAGTGAAGCATGCGAATTATATTGTTTTTTAATAGAAGTTTGATTTAATATATTTTTTTGATATATTTTTATGCAAAATACATATGCAAAACTTTTTTATTACGGTTCTAATTTATTATTCGAAAGAGTATAACAAAATAAAACTCAGAGCTTATATATAAACAATATAATTGGTAATTACATGGTTTTATATCTTTTTAATATGTATACACTTTGGTATGTGACTCTGTTTCTTTAATTTTTGTGGGAAATTATTTTCAGCTGTGTTCAATAGATCTAATCAAGTCATAATGACATTTTGATATTTAAAAAAAGAGCAAGTTCAGAAGTTACTGAAATTCTTGACGAATGTTTGAAATAACCAATAAACCAATAAAACATTGGTCTTCTAACTAACATCTATCAGATTTCAGTAGGAAATTTTTTTAATTATGAGACTTTCAATTAGAATTCATTAGAACCCCAAAGTATCAAACCGTCGGCTCTTGCAATACTTTTCTTTCAATAACCAAATAACTTTTTTTGTTAACTTAATTTATTCAACATATGTATGTTATATACATAAATAATCTTAAACCCATAATCAATAAAATTTATTAAAGCAATCTTAAAATTCTGAAAGTAATGCTTGTCATTAAATCAAAATTAACACATCCGTAGGTGTAAATATAATCACCACAAATCGATAAATTTTTTTCAATTTCTTTTACTTTTTGTTCTTTTGTTTTTATTTCAAGCCAAAAGTTTGACGCAAATAAAAAACATTAGAAATTCAACTCTTTTGACTGTTTAATTTTATTGTTTTTTAAACAAATTTGCACAAATTATTTAAGCACAACATCAATGAATCTAATGTCATGTTGAAAGACATCTCTCAGCAAAGAAACATACATAAATAAATTTAGACAAAAAACACATTTACTTGTTCTATTTTGCACTAGATTTCTCACCACAGAATTGAGGCTCACCTAATTAATATTTTGTACTTTTCATATTAAATTCATTTAAATTTTTATTGTTTTAATAATTTTATTTAAAATATATTCCGTATTCTAAATTGATAAGCTTTATTTTTTTAGCACACTTTTTCAACAAACGAACACAACCACATCGCACGAAAATGCATTGAAGACTGATGCGATTAGTTGTTATTTAAGTATTTGTTTTGTTACCTATTCGTGTGCTACACTTTTAAAACGTCTATTCAGTGCTTTACAAAGGGATAGCGACAAGTTATTGCGTGCAACAAGCTACAACATAGAATATGGCATTTGCTCTGGCAACTATTATTTTAGCTAAAAACAATTTATTTATTGTACAGTTAAGCAAACATACCTAAAATAAGTTAAATACGTGATCTTTCATAATTAAACTTTAAACACAATTAATGAGACACACAACACCTTCTACAAAATGTGTAGCCGTACAATGCGCTCGGTTACGATGTACACAATTTTTCTATGTTGTCATTTTAATGTTTGTTGCTATGAAAAATTCGGGGTTGATGTTGATAAATTGGTGAAAAACTCTAGCAACTTTTGCTCTATGTTGAGATACAATGTTGAATGTATATAAAGTCTACTCTATGTAAACATGTCGAATTTATGAAAATTTTAAAATTCAAAATTTTACAATTAAAATTTTATATACAATTAAAATTTTATATACAATTAAAATATTGTAGTGTATTTTGCTAATTGGTCAATTACTTGCAACTGTTTTTAAAAGTATTATTTCACAATAATCTTTGTTTTATTTTCAATATTTCGACTTTAATTTATAGTCATCTTCAGGAATCTGTCAATTTTATATCGAAATACCAATCAACATATTAGAAATAATTTATTAACTTTTTGAAATAAATTGACAAATAAATGTCAATATTGAAGAATAATGAGTCCTGAAGTTATATGCGAAAATTGACAGGCTATCCTACTTACCACTATCTAATCTTAGAGTAATCACTCTCCGCACGGGAAGGTACGCAGATCTTAGATCAATCACTGAGTAATCATGAAGCTTATAGGATATACATAAATTAGTCAATGAGATGGGTAGGACCCTGTAGTACCCCAGCTATCAAAGAGTAAAAGTGCCCAGTTGCGCTGACTCGAAAAAAGGATCAATATATATTGAAGAATAAATGAATATTAATTAAAGATTTGATTTTATTATCTAATATTTATCTAATAAATTAGGTGTTACCATTGTGAAAATTTTCTAAGATGTTTAATAAATAAATAAATAAATTTGAATAAATATTTGCAAAGAGCAATGCAAAAAATCCCTAGGAAATTTTAATTTACTTTAACTCAATTAACTCGAACTCGCACACGGCTTTAACAGCATTTTAATTTATTTACACATACCATTTGGACCATCTATTTCTTATTACCTCCGTTGTTGGATACGCCTCTGTACATAACATATTATTCTATTAAAATAAATATTGAATACCTTTTCGGTCAAATTTTTCTAAATATGTATGCACATCCTACTGATTTAGTTTCAATTTCAAGCAAATTTAGACCATGAAACATAAAAAGTTAAACAATATCGGAAATCAATCGCCCACCTATGGACATACGAATATGATGAATACAAAAATATGTACTGAGCAAAATAGAGATAAAAATATAGCTGGACATGTTTCCTTCTACAGGTTTGTGCTATTAATTTCACTTCGGTTAAATTTAACATTCGATAGTGGGCAGTTCTTTGTGCTGAATTAGGCATGGCCACATAAAATGTGTATGGCGTTCGCTTTACGCTTTCGCCTGAGATTTGTGCGCCCTTTTGCATGCATCAAATCAAAGTGCGGCATCGTCGATAGGAACATTACATGTTTAGATACTGCAGGGATGAATGAAATATCCAAACATTCACTAAAAATTATTCTTTTTATTACATCCGCGTACTTTTACAGGAACTATAATTGTTTTATTATTTCCTCATAATTTATTGCCTACACTGTATTTATGCTATGAGGATATAACGTTCAGAATTCATAGCGCAAGCGCATTTGTTACCACATGGAATAGCATGTGCTCGTACATAGCGATTTTACGATTTAATTTTTTTTTTGTTTTTATTGTACAATAAATGATTTTTCACACTATGGTAATATGCGCCGTAGGCTAAATGTCCGAGTGCAACACTATGACATCTTTCTGCACCCTACAGTTTTTCAATAATGAATTTTTATTTTTAGGAACTTTGTATTTTGATATCTATGATTACTTTCACATCTATAGTAACAAAATATTCTATATTCAAATATGTGAATTCATAAATAATTATTAAAAAATCTGGAACACAGTACAGGCTCTGGAGTGTGAGAACTAAAATTACTGCTCAAATTTAATATTATCTATAAGTATAAATTTATATTAGTATATGCGATGGACTCTTATACTTAGACAATACTATTAGTAAGAGTATCCTTATTATTTCATAAAAAAAACCTTAAAAATTTATTTTTAATGCTAACAAATATATTCTTCCTAGATGTAATATATATACTAATCGAAACAAAAGCAAAATCGACTTTTTAAAATATTCGTTACAAACCATATGGTGGAAGTGGGTAAGAAGAGGCTCTAATTCTGCTCAACTAGCTAAGAAAGCGATTTAAATTCCACATTTCTCTTAATTTTGGGTAGAAAGTTGGGTATATGGGAATCAGCCAGGTGTATTATTAATACAAGTATCTGACCAATACCAATGTTAGAAATATCGTCGAGTATTTGGTTCACGATGTCTCTTTCTCGAGTAACGGTAATCATGTACTATAATAGATTCGACCGGGTAGGCCTAAACTGTCTCAATGCCGTCTAATAGTCCAGTATCCCGTGAGGGACGATAATATCTTACATTCATCCGATTTACTTTTATGGACTGTAAAACAAAATAATAAAAAAAATTACTTTTATTACAAATAAAAAATATTAATATTTATGATTATTATTATTTATTCATTAAATTTTCATTTAAAATCACTTCTTCATTGCCTTTAAGGCTCAATTAACCTGAATTGACTTACAGACTACTATATGTGTGTGCCTTTGTATACATATTTATATCAAAAAATCAATTTCTAATACTAATGATTTTTTTTGTATTAATAAAAATTCTTACTATATCTTAAGCTCATAAAAGTATTTTAATCGAATGAAAGTTATTAGATCAGGAATAAAAAAACTGAACTTTTCGGGAACGAAAATAATATTTTAAAATTATAAAATAAATATGTAAATAACATTTTAATTCTCTTAGATAAACTTAATAAAAAGCGAAAAAAATTAATTAAATTTATTTTATTTTATTATTTATTTTCATACTATTACTTTCCTATATGTAACTAGATAAAGGCAATTTAAATGAAATGAAAATAATAACAATTAATTAGTTTTTATTTTTACTGTTTAAAAAACTATTTATTTAGGACAGTCTTTTACATTTAAACCGTTAGATTTATTATATAAATGCACATTTCAAATCTTTTTAACAAATTAATTTCAATTTTATTATTCTAAGCATTTCCTTTTTTTATTTTTTACTTCAAACGCATAAAATTTAATTACATTTTTATGTCGTCATCTGAATACGTACTTTGGAATGCAGATGTCTATCGAGCGTTACAAAAAGTCCATTGAAATACTTGTGGTTCGCCGTCTTATGACAATTTTTTAAACTTCATTTTTTTCATAGTTGTTGTTGTCAATTGAGAAGTCAATTGACACTTGCTTTTTCTGGTTTTTATTAAAGCGATTTCGAGAATGGCTCTATTTCGTCACGCGGTATATACATTTCATTTATTGTAGATAAGAATTCTTTTTTCTAAAGCAATTTTAATTTTCTTCAACATGACAGCCATTGAAAACCCTTAAGTCGACTAGTAAATAAAATAAAATTTTATGTTGTAATTATTACGTATTGCATTTCGAATATCTTATATATCAAATTAAATTGCATAATTTAAAAGGAAAACGCATATTCAAAACACATCAAACATTTTTTTAAAGAAGTCATTACTTGTGAAAGAATTTTGTAAGAAACATAAATTTAAGAGATTTACTTAGAGAGCTCGTAACAAATCTTTGTCCACAAAATCCCTATTAATTATTGTCCACAGCTCAATATTTCTCTAATTTGGGTTCCCGGTCATAACGATATATTTAGTGATTTTAAAGCAGACGAGCTAACCAGAAGGGCTGCTTCAGGAATTCATTCGAAAGACCTAAACAATCTGGGCATATTGTTAACATCATGCAAACTGTTACTGAGCTCTTTCTGTGCTGAACTTTTTAATAAAAAATGGGAAGACTCAACGATATACATGCATCTATATTCAATTTGTCTACCTTTCACTAAAGGAAATCGAATACTCCCATTAAAATGTCCTGTAGAGATATCAGTCTTGTGGTAAGTTTACTTACAAGTTATTATAGATTAGGTAGTCATGCTAGAAGATTGAATCTTCTCTTCAATTTTATCTATCACAGCTGTGGGGAGGACGATGAAAGTGCCTCTCATCTGCTTTGTTTTTGTTCTACTCATGCACAGCGGCGACTCAGTACTTTAATGGCACCTTCTTTAAAGATCTTGATCAACTACAAGGTCTGCCACTAAATAGCATTTTAAGCTTCGTCAACGTTTCAGGTGGTATTAAACCTTGCATTTTTCTATTATACAGCTGTAGTACAATGGGCCAATATGCCTAAGAAAATCTCCATTGGATCGCCGATATAACCTAACTTAACCTAGTAGTGTTTCAAACTTTAAAATCTATCGTTTTGATCTTTTATTCATAGAAAACTATTCTGTTAGAATAAAGCTTCCCAGTTCTAAGTTAATTATTATGTATTTATGTTAAATAACTAACAAAGTATTTCATTTTTTTGGGATATGCATTCCCCACAATTTTTGATAGATAAGTAGTAAATGGGATTAATGTACTAAAAAAATTTGCTGCTTGTTCTTGGGTCAGCTAGAAATAAAAACTATTTCATACTTACCTTAACAATATTACGATGTATTGTGTTGCAGTAGCATTAGTATGTTCGTTCAGTTTTGCGATATAAATCACTATAACGATCAGGTTATAATTTCAGTTGCACTGTCCAAGTAATTTTTTCTTGCATAATACCGAAACGGATATCTCAATGTTGCATTAATGAGTTTAATAACTTAATCGATGTTGCCGATTGAGGAATATATCAACAATTATTGCCATGGGACAAATGTTGCTCATTCTTCCAACGTTCTCTTTGAGAGTGCAATTCTGTCGTTAAAAAAAATATTTGTCTGTCATAAGCAATAATTCTTTTGCCAACATATATCACATTTTAGTTACGTCCTGAACTTATCTGGTTATATGAATACAATCTTTCGTATTCATTGCAACAGAACACACAACCTTGAAACCAATGTGTCTAGAAGTAGGCTTAAACAGTTATCTCTCTTCTTTCATATTGATATATATATTTATATATATTTAAGGTTTTTTACGAATACTGAACGTCGAAGATATATTGTTAAAATGAGACAGTGATTGGAATAAAGTTTCTAATTAACTGCATTTTTGTTTAGAGATATACACTGAATGCACATGCACTCCGTTTTCTGCTATAGGTTCATCTCTCTGTACTTGGTAATATTGCAATTGATAAATATTTGGATAAAGAACTTAATAAAAAATCAAACTTTATTATTGTGTTTTTTATTAAAATTAATTTTAATATCTAGAACTTATTACCAAAAGTTTCTTAAAAATATTGCAATAAAAATACTTTTTAAAAAATAATTTAAATTCTTATACTTAAAATATTAATGGTTATTGTTTTTGTTTATCATTAAATATTCAAAACATTCACTATATATAAAACAAAATATGTATATTTTAAAATAAATTAAGGAAACTATAAACAATTGTACAGAAGTTTTATATTTTGGATTGAATCGTCCCGGTAAAATTTTTTAAAACTGAGTTCATGTTACCACATTGAAGAAGTCTGTAAAAGAGCAGAAAGAAAAACATAGTAAAAACAAATAAAACCAGTAATTTTTTTAAAAATACATCTATATGCAATAATTATGTATAAAAGAATAAAAAGTATTTATTTTTTAGATGGACACGCACCACTATAACCGCATAGAATGTGCCAATAGCAGATCCTGCTAAGACATCGCTCCAATGATGTTGATAATCGGAAACACGTGTTAATGATGCATACCAAGCAAACATTAGGAATAGAAACTGCAGTAAATGCTTAAACATTTTGAAACGACTCCATGTCATGCGCTTTTGCAAATAAATCTACCATACACAAATCATAATTAAACAAATTTTTATATATTAAAGTAAGCGAAAACATCGTTTCTCTTTTATATGCACATTCAGATAGTTTTCTTTACGCACCATTATGTACAACATCGTATAAAATGCAAAATTTGCGTGACCACTGGGGAAAGACAAACCTACTTCTTTTATCATCTTCGCAGACATATCTACTCCGCGGCAGGTGAAATCTTCGATATACCGCCCAGCATTAATAGCGTCATCACATGTAGTGCCATCATACATAATCGGCTGACAAACCTTCAAAATATTGTACATGCTATAATAATTAATTTTGTATTCCAGATACAGAAGAAAATAATCTTCGATATCGTATAACTAAATCTTGCAACTAATATGTTCATACAAGGCCACTATTTCTATAATTCTTTGTATTTCTCATAGTCTGTAGACTACAAAGCATTCCGCTATTTATATCTGATTTTAAATCATTTAAAGATTTTATTCATAATTAAGCACAGCACTGCATGGAATTTGTATGGTTAGCAAGAAATATTTGTTCTGGCTAAAGATACATATGCATTTTAATATGAAATGCTCAATTGTACAAAGCAACATGTATATATGCATTGCTGTTCTAATTAAAATGTAATTAGTAATTGTGAGTACATAGATTCATCTTTGAAATAACAAATTAATTTAATAAAAAATTTTAAAACCTTTTTATATTCATATGTAGATGCGAACATCTGTTCGTAAATGGCTTTGATTGATTGCCCAAAAAATAATAAAAAATCTTCTTTCAAGTTAAATAGTTGACGTTACTTGTACATTTCAATTATTTGATGCAAAAGAGAAGATAATTTTTTAAAAGCAAATTTTTTAAAAATTAGTTTATTTAAAATTAAATATTTAGGATTTTGTTTTTAAAATTCATACGAAACAATGCCTTATAGAATTAAGGCGATGTTTTTTAAAAATTCTACGTGTACAAATATTTATTAACTAAATAAAAACTACAGTATTTATGAATCTCAGTGCGAAATTTTGTTTTTTAATTTACCAAATTTTTTATCTATTTGGTAATAAAAACGTAAGAATGGACCTTCAGAAGTTTTTCGCAATCGGGCACATGTGTGCTTAGCCACAATGTAAGTAAATTTAGAATATATTCATGATTTAAAAAGATATATTAAAAAATAGATAGATGAATATTTAATTATGGAAAATTAATTTTGAAAAAAGTGTTAAGCAAACATACCATTTCAAATAAATAGTGAGCATATATTAATCTATACAAGAATTTATATATTTTGTGTGATATACAATATAAATAAAAAATATTTACCTCAAAAAAGTGTGGTCTTAAACGACCAATGGAATATTTAGCAATTTCCACAGTCAATTCACATACTCCAGCTCCAAATATTAGAACTCCGATCTTTTTATAGCATTCCACGCACCAATCTGGTATTTCAAGATGATAGAAAATGTAACGTTCGCCAGAAAGGTGGCCGAATCCGCGCATACGTTGACTGTGTGACTTAAAGAATTCAATAGCCGTGATCTTTAACGACAATAAAAAAATTTTCTCACTGAAATAAATTTGCACGTTTTATTTAAATGTTTCCTAAAATTTATTTCTAATTTCTTATTTAAAAAAGAAAAAATAAATAATCACGTCTTGGTAACTAGGGTCACCTGGATTTCTTTGCTTTTTAATAGAAAAAATGGCAACATTCACAGTTGGACTTTCCCACAAACTGCATGTAACTCGAAATTTACATGCAACCTAATTTACCTAATATAACGCTGAATAAAAAATGATGCTGTACGAGTATCTGTGCCTGATGCAGTCTAAGTATGTTCATACATCATAAATTTTGAGAAACTACAGTTGCACAGCATGGGCCAACACAAGTGTAACTAAGCACGATTTTTGTGTGTGAAAAAAAATACTAAAAACAATTTCAAAATTAAGCATTTAAAATTGCACGATTCCAAAAATATTACTTTTTCCAAAACTTTGAGTATGCGATTCGAATGATGAGTTAGTTACATGTTGAAGGAGAATTTTTAACATCATCTTCAGTATCGTCTTGTTGCAACATTTATGACAAGATCAATTCACACAGGAAGCCAATATTAAAAGCTTAAGTATTAAGCATTTATGCATGCCAATAAATAAATAAGTAAATAATTTTACATTTAAATAACGAAATAATGCTTTCGTGTGTTATTGAAACAAATAACTTACTGCTAAGAAATTATTTGTAAATACATATTAAAAATTGGAATAAATAAATTCCAATTTCTTTTCAATTATTAGTTCAATAAATTCAAATGAACTTTGATTTTATTAGAATTTTGTTTATATGTTTCCGCCCACAGATTTTTTTGTTTCATTTTTGTTGAATTTCATTGTAAATATTTGAATTATCAAAAAATTTTGCAAGTCATTCGAGAATACATTGTATTCTCGTATATATAGTATATAATTTTACTTACAATTGCTATTGGTACCACAAAACCCATCAAATAAAGCATCCAACTGCGTACTGTTGAAGCCTTGTAGGGATGCTTGAGTGCTTCGTCATCACAGAAGAAACCACGTTTATATGATGCTCCATACAGATGAAAACCAAGTATTGGCATACCAACTTTAATTCAAAATAAAAGAAAATCATTAATTATTTATTAAACTTCACCGAAAAAATACACAAATTAATTTCAAAGAAAATAAGCGTATTAGTACATACATATATACACTAATTTATTATAATAATTATTTCGATTGTAATCAAAGACTATTGAAAATGTTAAATATTGTATTGAGTGTACCGGGGTATGAAATGAGCGTTTTTTGGTGAAAATAAAACACTAATTATTAATAGGAAAGTAAAAAACACTACATTGTATACTACATCTTTCCAATTTATTATATTTTAATATTTATTTTTGTTTTTAAATAGATGATAAAGCATCAAAAACTAACTTGTAAGATTATTAGTTAAAACAATAATATTATTATCTCATATAAAGATTTATAGCAATTTTAATTAATTTTAAAATCTTTTTTATAGTGTACAGTGGCATATACAAGGGGTATTTTGTAGTTAAAACCACACTTAAGTATTTTGGTTCACCCTACTCTAGTTATAATGGAGTTTTTTATATAAATTTTAAATTATTTTTCAAAAACTCTCCTTAAAATGTCTCTAAATACGTCCCTGACAGAATACCTATTTGTTAGATTTAATATGCCTCATTAGCAAGAAAAACTTTTTCCTATCAGCGCTACGTTGTAGTTTGATGTTCACAAAAAAATAAACAGATATTTTTAAGTTCATATTTCACTGCTGATAGCAACCATTTCCCATTAAAGAACATAACTCAAATTAAAGAAACACATTTTAGATTAATTATTATTCTAAAGAAATAATCGTACCTATTTCTGTAACAAGACAAACACATAACTATCTATACTTGAAAAAATTTTAATTTTTAAAGATTTATTCACATATCTATATGTTTTTAAATATTACTTTTAATTTATAACAATAATAATACTAAGTATTGAAAAAAAGTGCGAACATACAAGTCAAGTACGGCTTTGGATCACTTAGATAATGAGCTTCAAATTTGACAGGGCACGAGTTCAACCCTTGGTACTTGCAGTCCCAAAAAATTATTTACGAATAATTAAATATAAGAAATAATTCCAAGACCACTAATGATGGATTTTTGTTATACTCGAAACAGCTGTATGGTCAATCAAAAATTTAATTAAATAAAATAATATAAAAAGAATTTTTGTTGTTATAGTTCACTACTCTTCGAAATCTCTCTAAGAATTTATTATAAAAACTTTAATTAAAACTCAAACGCTTCAGACGAATTTGGCAGAATAAGTAAGAATGAATAATGCAAGATAAATACTCCAAGAAATATAAATAAATGCAGTACTAATTGTTAACTAAACTTTAAAATAAAGATTAAATATAATTTCATTTTTTATAACATCACATTGTACAACTACCAATTGTGGAAGATGATAAAAATTGTGTAAGAAGATTAAATAAAGTTATTATAAATAAAAAAAACTTAACACTACTCCGTTAAATAATAAAGTAAATGTACTATATATTAATTGCCTTATTACGTTTAGTATAATGCATTTATTTACAATATAAATTCTTTCACGTCACTCATGCAATTAGTTAGTGCTCAACTTAGCTTTCATACTTGTACTAAAATGAGCAAAAGTCGAATTGCTAGCCAAAAGCAATAAAGTCGTGGAAACAAACGAAAAAATAATTTCACTAAATAATAGCCAAAGTGTGAGTTAACAGCATTAAAAAAATGAAAAGATAGAATAAGTCTATTTTAACTTCTACAAACAATTTGTTTCATTTTGAATATAAACACTAAATGAAAAAAGTTAAAGATACAAAAATATTAGAAAAAAAAAATCATATTTTATAAAATATTTTTTGTTAAAAAAACTTCGATCAAAATTGTTAATGTTTAAATATTTATACACATAATTTGGCTGTTGCCGACTTATTTAGCGGTAAATGCGATAAATGATTCCTTGCTCAATAAACAAAACAAAAAAACCTTTAGTAACAGGCTCTATTTTCAGTATTTAGCGGGATACAGTGTGCAAACGAAAATCTACCTGTAAAAACATTTTGATTTATATATGATATATATATATCAATAATTATGCTGAATAAGTTGTACCCACTATATAATTAGCATGCATTGCATATAAAAAGGGAGAAGAAGGAAGAATAAGTGTGAACTCTAGAGATATTTATTATAAATTTAATTTTAAAACAAAATAATTATAATATTATAATTTTAATATAATATAATAATTTTAATCCAATATACGAAAGTCGGTGAGTTATGAGCTATGTATATATGTTTAATGAAAAAACACAATGAAAAGTGCTCTTTATATGGTTCAATCGCTATTTTCTCAGATAGTATATTGCAAGCTTATTGCTCTGTTAACGAAAAATAATAAAAATTTCACTTATTGAGATCCAAATATATAGCTGTTAATTTTCTCTATACATTTATGTTGTTCATAAAGGGCGAAAATAGAAAATCAATAAATTTATAAGCTATTTTTACAAAAAGTAAACAATTGTACAAGAAATGCATCTGTACTTCTCATATTGGTTCCAAAACAAATTTTACAAAAATATTACAAATACAATTTTCATGTCAATTGTCTTTTAAAATTTCATAAACAAAAAAGGCAAGTTTAAGTACTTTAAAGTGTTGAGTGTAAAATATGCGCAATGCTATTAAATTCAGATATGTTTACACTCCGTTATACTTGAGAGCCTCTTCGTCAATTTAAATATTCATTCGACGTAGTTCCACATAACACATAATTGTCGCAGTCTGGAATTATTCATTGCATTTCACTGTGATAGCACCAACCATCTGAGGTTGAGGTATTCATCAAAGCAAACATATATAATATATAATAATTTATAAAACACAAATTTAGCTTTTATGCTTAATCACTACTTCAACGTATATTTTTTTTTATATTTTTTGGTATAGATTAAATTTTATACAGTGTACTTATTGAAAAAAGAATTATTTATATCCCCCTAAGCGGTTAGTTTTTTCATACTTTTACTGTTATGGAATTCGGACAGCAAATCACTGGTTGAACAAGCATTTCCTTATTTTACTCGCATAATTCATATGAAGATCATTTTTATTTGATTAATTTTCATGTACTGAAAAGCATACGTTTTGCAAATTGAAAACCACAATGAAAATAAAACCTAGAATATACCATAAACAATATGCAAGTACATTTTAATATTGCACAAAGAATCTGGTTAGAATGATCAAACCATTATTTTACACTAGGGGGCATTCACGATCAAATGTCACAAACTTGGTATATAACCGAGTAACACTGTACCAGTGTAAATCGCCAAAAACAAAATTCATTTGAGTACTTGTATTTTATTGTTGATAGGAATAAGAATAAACGGGGTACCAGCTCCCAACGGAGCGGAGTACTGCGACAATGATTGATCTTTTAAGCTGCAACAGATCCGTCTTTTCGAATGAAAACCGGAATGTCGGCCGTTGAGGACCTCCTAATGTCAGAAGAGGGGAATAGTTCTCGACCCAGTGATTGGTCACTGGAGTAGATTGGTAAATCTGGAGTAGCTTTTTAAATCGAGATTCACTTTTAGTGCAATTTTCATTTTCAATTAGTAAATCTCCAGCAAAATATATAACACTTGAGACAAATCACACTTTATTTGTCAAGTCATAAAAAACAGCTTTTAATTTCAGGGTAATCATGCTACTCTGGCAAAATATCTAAGGTACTATAAATTAATCTCGAATGTTATAGGTTTCATTAGAGATTTCCCAATCGAAAATAGAAATATATGTATAACACCTTCGATATTTTTCCAGAATAGTAAGATTACCATGAAATTAACAGCTGTGTTATATGACTTGACATATAAAGTGTGATATGTTTCGATACATGTTTTTATAGAAAATATAAATATCTACTAACACTACTCCGAAAATGTTAAATTACACTTTAAATGTTTGATAAGCCAACAAAATTTGACAGATCGAGAGTATAGAAATATAGATTAAGTCCATATTTACCACACGAAAACGTCATTATAGTTGATAGTGGTAACATTTTACTCGTTTACCAAGTTCATTATTCAGGATCGTGAATACTCCTATAAATTTTAAATATATAACAATAAGTAACTCGTTACTTCCAATAACAGTAATTCCAGTAGCGGTAATATATAAAAATAAGTAACTCGTTACTTACAAAAACAATAATTGAAGATTGGCAATAAATATATCTAAAAAAATGAAAGATTAAAGAAGGGTAAAAATTCATATCTCTCACATATTGTGCAAAAATGTAAAGAATACTTTAAAAATACTGTAAAATAAATACAGTATTTATGATGATTATGTGATATCACATAACTCCAATAAAAACTGAATAATTCTGAACTGAATAATGTTTAATTTGCATTTGATATACGATAAAAATATCGGTTTTTATTTACATATTAGTATTGCTACACAGAAGCATAAGAAGTATATTATAATAGGGAAAACTCTTTCATTCGGTAATATATAGAAGTACACAGTTACATGAAGTAAAAACTCTCCTAGCAAATATACACTTTTAACAGACACCACACGCGGATGGACTATATTTCAAAAATCGAATTTTTGTTATAACCTAATTTGAAACAACTTAACTCCTTTTGAGTTTCGAATACTCTTTTTGTACGTTGATGAGTTGATTAGTTGATTAGCGTTGATTAGCTTAAAAATGTTTTCTATATATGGTAATAAAACTAAAAATTAATAAAATTTATTCTCCATTAGAAGTTTTCTTTAGCTTGAGAAATTACTAACTATGCGGTTTTATATGTGGTTCTTCTTCTACAAATAAAACAAATATTTTTGTATATATTTAAATATCCAAATTAATGTTAATCAATTTTAATGAAAATTAATTGATTAAAAATAATTTTTTACTGTAAAATTTTTATTTTATATTCTACTTATATTTAAGTACTTAATCATTGCAAAGAATACACGCAAGGGTTTGCCGCGCATGGAGTGCAAAAGTTCAAATAAAAGAATACGATAACAACAACGTTCGAAAGAGTAAATTTAAAACTAAGTAGCAAGTGAAACAATACAAAACTAAAAATATAATATATAAATTAAAAAAAAAATTACAAGCCGAAAGAAATTTAATTATTAAACTACTTTGGTTCAACTCGTAACCGGAAGAAGCGCTTCAAACTGATGACAAAGACATGAATCATTCAGAGACTCTAATAAATACGAGTATTAATTAAGTGTAGGAGGAAATAAAAGAAATTTTTTCATTCTATTAACTAAATTTATACTTTTTTTAATTGCAAAAGAAATCCAATAATTTAAACGTATATTCTACATATTTGCATCATTCTGTAACAACAAAGTACTTACCACATCCCAGTATAATAAAATCCATGAAAATACGGCAAATAATGGAGCGAGCACTCTGAGGTTCCATATTATGTTTATCGGCATTTACAAACTTACTCAAATGAATTTCAATTTTATTATTGTTGTGATTAGCTAGGGAGATTGTAGATTTCGAAGTTGGTGTATCGGATTTAAGTAACGCACCTTCTATGCAACCTGTTGAAACAGAACCTGTGCATGCACCATTTATAGCGGCTGTCGGTGAAGATGGTTCACTACAACTGCTCTGACTTTCAAGACCCTGCAAAGGCGTTGTGTCACATACGCCGTTCTGTCGTAAACTATTCATTTTTATTTAGATTCACTTTGAGAAAGAAATCCAAGCTTGCTTGTGTTATTTTTTTAGTGTTTTCGCTTTGTATCTTTTAATAAACTACACTTAAAAAGTAATCAGAGTAAGTCATATAAACAGATGCGTAACTTTGCATAGCATTTCACAAATGTAAAGTTGCAGACATTATTTTATTATAGCTGATAAGCCGGCGTTTAGCTGTCAAGTAGTGTTTATAAACATTTCGCTTTCTTGAGGTTTCACTTAGAAGACGTATAAGTTGCAAAATCTTTAACTATGTAAACACACAGATTTTATTAATTTTTGAAAAACATATTTTTCTATGGATATAAAATTTTATATTTTAATTAAAATATGAGACTTTATTTGAAACACGTAACATAAAATTACAGTTTTATAAACTTAACCACCTCAAGAATTTATCTTATGCTCGTAGCAATGTTTAATTAAAACTTATTGAGGTAAATATTTATTTAAACTGCAGATACACGCACAAAAAAAAATAAACAAGTATTTGAAATAAACAAAAATCAATTTTAAAGGTAAGTGCTAATGGATATTCATGTTTGTTTTACGAAAAACGCATTTTTCACAAAAAACCACCGATAACCGGAAAAACACTTCTTTTCATACAAAATGTTGTTAGTCAAAATGTATGCAAATAAATGTATCTTAACATTTTTTGTACGTTACAATATAATTTTAAGATTCTAAAACACACAAATAATCATGATTTTTTTTACAATTATTAAAAAAAGTTAAAACTGACGAAAATTTAATTTTTATGTTATGTATTATAATATATAAATATTTTTATTTTATAATAAATATTTAAACAAAATTAATTATTTAATAAATATTCAAATTAATTTTAATTTTTAATTAATTTGATTAATTAATAAAATAACAGACTTTCATTGTTATAATTTAATACCGTTCAAAAAACTTCTCTATTGATAACAATAGTTTATATTAAGAACTTATTTTCTTTCCTCAAAACGGACGTTAAAAATCAATCCAATATAAATATTTGAAATAAAATTAATATTCAGTATAAAAAAAATATTAAATAAATATTTATTTTATAATAAATATTATTTAAATGAGTTATTATATATTACAGTTATTATTATTATAGTTATTAATTATGAGGCAGTTAATTATTATTTGACTTTATTAATATGTTATCAAAATTTTATTTTATTATAAATAAAATAATTTTTTAATTTTTTTTGAAAATATTTTTATTATCAGTATTGTATTTTTTATTAGTATTTTATTACACTTCTTAAAGATGTGGGCTTAAAAGCAATAAGTTTGTTATTGTTTATTAAGACGTAAATCCGTATTTTGACGAAATAAATAAATATAAACCACGCACGCGCACGGTCTTATCGCTTGCACAACTCACAACCGAATAATTTTCAAATTTGCGGCAAAGTTCCAATGTAGCAGTTTTTTCAATTCAAAATAATGCTATTTAAAAACTCACCAATGCTGCAACACACAACACAAACTTGTGCAGAAAGAAAGGCACGTGAGCATATCAACATGTTGCAAAGAAATTTTTACTATAAAAGAGTTTTGTTGCTGAGTCTCTTTGATGCTTTGATACTTTAGATAAAATTTGAAAAAAAATTTATTTAAAAAGTATATTAAATAAGTGTAATATTTACATATTTCTTTCAATTTATTTTATTTTTATTATATATTTGAAATTTTTTTGCGAGCGTTATTTAACAAATTAATTAGAATTGTATTTTATTTTGTATAATAATAATTACTTGTTGTTGGTTTCAATTTGATTTTTAAGTTAATTTAAATTAAAATTTTTCAACACTAATACTATGTTTAGACAGCAAAATTTGCTTAACTACGTAAAAATGAAATTAAGCTAATTTCGAAAGTATTCATACCGCTACAAATTTAGAAAATCATATGTTTCTTGTTTACAAATTGAATATTAAAAATCTGGAAAATTTTAAAAGTTGATTATTATAACTATAAAAAAATATTAAGGGCATTTTCCTTAATTTTGTTCTAGCCTTAAAACTGAATTTTGTATGGAAGTAACAACTTAATTTCGCTGAAACGAAGATGAAATTAAGATTTTTAAGAAATTAAGGTGTGTCTGAACATGGTATATAACGATAAAAATTCTTTTAATAGATATTTTAACTATATGTCAGATTGTTTTATTTTATGACAATATAAAAGTCGTATATATACAAGTATATTTTATACCCCATAATTCTATAATTTATTAGCTACTATTTTCAATATTTTATTAAATTTTATGTCTTCATTAATAAACTTATTAATTATATCGTGAAAATTCAATTCAATTCTCTTGTCAAAATATTGTAATTTCGGCAAAATTCATATAATTCCTCAATTTATTAACTATTAGTTTTTATTAAAAAACTTATTAAATTTTATTTCTTCATTAATGAACTAACTAAATATATAATGAGAAAATCATTTCTGTTGTCAAAAATTAAAAGACGCTTAAAACTATGTGGTGCCTACAAACCATTAATTTATATTAATTTTAAAGTAAATACTAAAAAGGTGGTTTAGTAATAAAATTTGTGTGCAATATATTTAAAAAAATTTTTTTTTTTATTTATGATCACATAAAAAATCATTTCTTTTATTTATGATCACATAAAAAGCCATTTTAAGTTCTAAGAATATTCATTTCAATTATAGTTATATTATACTGAAGCTGTTAAATTAATGTATGCTTAATGTACATATATATATGTACATATTTTTATGTATTCAACTACCTATAATAATATTTTATGATAAACGATTTTAAGTTTTCACATGATCTTGCGATTTTACTGTTTTCGTATGTTAAATGAAGTGAAAACTGTATGCATGTGAATAGTTAGAATTTTTTAAACGACTTGTGACGAGATATAATCAAATCGACAACGTCATAAAAGACACATATTTACATAAGTGGTAAATGTCGCACTAATTTTATAGGTGACAATGATTTCAAGAAACCCAACAATGGCACAAAATTAACTCCTGCTAACTACGTGAATAATAAAAGTCAGCAGATACTTTGTCATATGCATCCTGCAATCAGCATCCTAAATTAAATTTAGGATTCTCAATTTGAAAAACGAAATTGATGATAAAATCTACGCATTTCAAAGATCTCAATCACAAATAGAATACAAGGGCGAAATTTTATTTTGAACAATATACCGTGAAGGAAGGAATAAAGTATTGTTAACATGACATTTATTACACGATTATAAATAAGTGAAGTTCTTATTTTATAGGGGAGATTCTTTCAAGCTGAGCAAAAAATGAAAATAAAGTTAGCTTCGTTCTATGATTGAAACACTATAAGAACAAGGGTTTAAATGGGCGTTTCGTGAAACTAGTGCTGCGAATATTGCGCGTATTAACCATTTAATGTCAGTATTACATTAGACTTGCGTAAAAAACTGGAAAATAAGTGTTTTGATTCATAAATTTATGCACAAAACTTGCTTGCCAAAGATTCCGTAAAACGTTCCCAGTTATAGTACAAGTGTTCTTGCATTAGAGTTCATTTTTGACGGCTGTAGTTTTACTCTTATGGCAGATCCTATCGTTGCTTTTTTACTCTATTATGTAACATAATTTTAACGCACTGTGGAAATCTTAAACAACATTTTTTTACTCCATTTACTACTGAACTGAGTAACACCTCTTATAGTACATTACAAAAACTGCGCAAATGCTGCTTGCTTTTTCATATACGCCGCTCTAACTCACATATGATTTATGGATGCTAAAAGCAATATTAGAGGCAAAATCTTTAGTTGCACTTTTATTTTTAATAGTTTTTATGTAATGCGTTATTTTAGCATTTTTATTATCTTCAGCTTTATTGCTTCTTATCATTAAAAAATGATTTTTTATACTTTTATTAGCTACTCTGAAAATCGTGAGGTATCACATGGATTGGCTTGAAAGTTGCTACTAAATTTTATCAATGCCATTAGAGGTAGTCTTGATAAATTTCTTTTACTTGCAGATTGCTGGAATTTGCGGTTTAATGGAGCTGAGTGAATTATTACCTTAATCTGCAATATGCCCAGAATTCAGTGGCATCATTTGTAATACAAATTTATATATAACCATCTTAATAAAAGTGGCTTAGTGTTGAACTCTACTCTTTGAATATTATTTCTAGTTTTGATAAATTTTGTTTTAATAGGTTTTTAGACAGGAATTTTGGTATATATAGTAAAGAGCTCACTAGGAGCATTGTTAATTTAAACTAAATTTTTAGTGTGTATAAGTAATATTGGTAGTATTAGTTTTAATCTACAAATGCATTTACCTAAATAAGAAAAATTAAAAATTCGTAGTAAAAATGTAGTAACAGGTAAATGCACTTTACGGTGCCAAATTGAACTTTAATCAATTATGGTATTTATTTGTAATTAATTAAAATTAACTTCAATGTTGAAAAATTTAAATTATTTCATCTGAACTATTAACTTTTCTTTAAATAAATAATGTTGAAAGTTTTTTCCCAAACTTTGGAAAGTGGTTTCACATTGAAAACCATTTAGTATATTAATTCTAGATACTGTTTGAGATGGGACTTTTTTGGTTGAAATAAATACGAACAATTTGGTACACATATATCTTACTCATATATATCATTACTTTCATATATCTCATTAATCTATATATAGATTTCTTCAGAATAATGAAGTATTTTTTTCTAGGGTCTAGAAAGTTGATTAGTTATTAAAAATTTTTTATCACAATTATTTTTAGTTTCAAAAAAACATTAACAGAAATGTTACAAACCTTTATAAAACTCCAAAAAAAGGGATGTGGGTCTTTACTAAAGCGGGACCTGTGTTTGAAGGTAATTTTTTTTTTAACTTGCTTAGGACTTAATTGCAGCACATCCCTAAATATTTTATTGTAGTTATCTTTATATCATTTGTAATGAGTTAGACATAATATTTTTAAACTGTTCTATTGAAGCCAAATTAAACACATCATAATATATAAAACAAGAACCTATGTATGTATATCAGCTTAATACGTTATATATTTAAAACTCCATGGCGGACCTGATGTTGGTATAAAAACTCAAATCTATTACAATTGTGAATAAGTTATGGATGTTGTTATGAATATATAAAAATAAGTATATAAATCTTTAATTTAATGACATAAGTTTTAGTTATTTATAAGTTAGGTTAGGTTATACTGGCAGGCCTAAAAGTCCATGCATTGACCATCAAGGTCCATTGCGATACCACATCAGAGTCTTATTTTTAGCGATAGCATGCATCACTCAGGATGCGCGTGGTATTAGCGAATTGTATTAACAACAAGAGTTCAACAGCAACCTCAGACATATGCTGCAGTCCTATAAAACTGACAGCCCCCAAGTATTTTCGACGAGTTCTCGTGAGGGCTGGGCAGTTACACAGCAGATGCAGTTATTTATAAGTATGATTATATCTAAACAGCAAATAACTTATAATTTAAAAGTAATTCTTTCAAATTGAACCCTTTCATCAATTTCCAAATTGATTCTGCTCAATTTTATTTAATTATTAATGTTATTTTTGACTAGTTCTTTAAATTATTTATAGTTTGGTCTGGATAGTCTGGTTTTATTGTTGGGATACAGAAAAATTTAAATTTAAAATTTTTATTTTTAAATTGTTCATTTTAATTTGCATCACTACAATAAGACCAAACTAACATAAATTAGATTTATTCAATTAATTTATAATATATATTTTTGTAGAATACTTTTTTCATTAGTATATTCATAATCATTTTAGAATTAAAAATTTAAAAAAATATAAAAAATACTGATCTTTTGTACCTTCTGTTATGTATATTCTTAGGGTAGAGTCAATAAAACTCTGTAGAGTAGGTTCTATACTACTTTTTATTGACGCAACAGGACTTAAAGACCTACTTTAAACCCAGAAGAGGGCACAATGGACCGGACGGTCGCAGTGTCACATCCCCTAACAATAATAATACTCTTCTGTTATGGTGTACGTTATTACGATATCATCTTATGTATTTTTATACAATTTAAAATATTTCCTGCTTTTAATGTGTCTATAATATGTCTATAATAAAAACATACGTATTTGTAAATTTCATAACATTTACTAATTAAACTTCACCTTTAACTATGTTGTAATAAATAACTTCAATAATGGATATTATGTCTTACATTATAAATTAGTTCAACCTTTCAGCGTGTCTTAGAGTCTATTTCTTTCAATTTTCCTCACCTGTCAACAATTAATATAGCAAGCAGCAAAAGATCAATGATAAATTCAAATGGCTTACGTTCATAACAATTGCCTGGATTAATGCCATTTAAGAAAAGAAATATTTAAAGAGCTGCAAACGGTTAACAACAATTACGGCAACAATCGTCAGCACCCATTGCTACCAGTTCCAGAGTTGCAAATATACAACAAATGTCTTGGCTTAAAATTTATCGCCATTCAATCTAAACTGCCTAACAAATTTAAAATTTAAAACAAAAATCCAGCTGAGCGTGCTAACTTGTCAGTTCGATATTTGAATGATCAATTACCATGGCTTAAATGTGGGCATACAAATCAAAAAAGTTAGTATGGGCATGGCTTAAATGAAATAAGGAATTAAATACCCTCAAGTAATTACTTAAAAAGTTGCTCTAATTGACTTAATATGGCTTGAAAAAACATAAGTGTTCAAAAACCTCAATAAATTAAAAATGTGTGAAATACTGTTGTTTTTACTCTACATAAATTATTTATGAAAGAGATTTATGTGCTTTATAATTAAAATGAGTACGAGAACTTAACAGAAATTACTTAATATACCGATTCAAGTTGCAAATAGATCTTACCAGTTTCTTAGATATCATACAAAATCTGAAGTATAACAAAGACACAAAGTCAACGTTTACTTGTAATTGAAAATAGTCTTTTTTAACAGGTGTGAAACGGTCTGAAAATTTTTACGAGTGTATTTACAGTTCATATATACGACATTATATACGACACTGGTACTTAGTAATCAAGGCGCAAACTGACTATTAAATAATTTACTGCTAAAGGCATTAATTGAGAAGGTGTGAATTATACTCCTTCGATTTTGTTAATATTTTTAATATAGTATACAAAAATATTGATTGATTTCTTTACGTTGTTGTAGTGATCTGTAAATTGGTGATAACATTCTCAAGTACTTACAAACTTAACCAAACAGTATTCCCAAATTTAGTTCCATTTCATAATATATAAATTATTTATAAGAAATATTATCGCATCTATTTAATTATGTGATAAATTAAAGAATTATAAAAAAAAACATTCAATAATAATTATTCACCTAATTTCTGAAGCAAGAACGTTATATCTATTACAAATTTTATACATTTCCGATTTTACGGTGGTTTCAGCTTAATAAAGGTCGCCTGAGCTCAAATTTGCAATCCATTTTTCTTCTAGATATCAGTATCCCTGGCAATAACAAGTTAAACTTCACGAATTAAGGTTTTCAAGGAATAATGAGAAATTTTTATTTTAAGAGATACGAATTCATTGTTTTTAGTAAATTTGGTACGAATAAGAGATAAACATCTTCAGTAAGCTTGCTAAAAACAAATAGGAATAGTTATCTTCCTTTCCTCTTAAAAAGTTTATGTTACTTAAAATCAATCTGTAGGAAAAAAAAAAAAACATTTTAAGAATTATTTTAAAAATCCTTTCTTTCGAGAAAACTGGAGAGGAATTTGATAATAGATATCTAAGCAAAAATGTTTATCTATAAATAAATCTATAGAAATTTTTATTAACCATTTCAAATCTCAATTTTTGACCTTTAACCCATATTGCCAGTGTCTGAATTTTCAGACATCTAATAGCCAAGCACTTTTTTGAAAAAGACGAATATTTAACACAAATCATCAATCTTGACTATAGCCACGTTATTGCCTTTTTAGCGTGAAATTGAAGATATGGGTGTCGAAATATAAGATGTATTGTATTCAGTATGCATTATTGGTTTCAGTATTGTCAGATGACACGTGGAGAACATTTTAATAATTTTGTATTTCACACCTAATAACGAGGTAAAAAAAATATACTTAAATAAAAATTTGATAGAAATCTACATTACATTTAACTACAACAACAAAATTGTTATTACTATATAAAATTTTTGTATATCAAATATAGTAGTTTAAGTCTATATAATATTCTTTTTTTTATAATCATTATATATTATTTAATACTTTCAGCTGTTTTTAACACATATGCAAAATTAAATCATTTATAGCAGTGGTTCCCTAACTTTTTTTTGACCAAGGACCACTATGATTTAAGAATAATAAACTGTACGATTATTTTAATATGCTCTATGCATCTCTGGTAAAATGTTTAATGAATTGTATAAGTGCATAGGAACATTATAGATCCTATATAATAAAATTTGTGTTTGCTTATTTTCTAATAAGTAAGGTCTCAGTAGTCAATCTATAAGCTATGTACCCATTCCTGTTAAATTTGATTCACAGACCATATTTAACCATTTCGCAGACCACTGGTTGGGAATCACTCATTTATAGCGTACCTGTTTAGCTCTTTTTTGTTGGAGTGAAACTGAAACAGAAATTCAGAAATGCTTAAATAATATAAACAGTTTTACTGTTGAGCACATAAATCTTTTTATTTAAGTTAAGAAAACAATATTTATCTTTCAAAATGAACCAAATTATCAGAATAAAATGCAACAATACAAAAAATATAGTATATGTTAACAGAATGATTATTTAACATTGCTTTAGAATAATTTCAAATTCATGAGAAAATTGAAAGGAATTTTGAAATTCTTTTAGTTTAAAAAATCTTTATATTGGAAATGCGTAATAATGGCATATCAAAAGAAAAAAAATAAAATCATTACAATCTTCATTTTTGCATTCAAAATCTTATGAATTAATTCAGATGAACAGATAAACTCTCTAATTTATAATAATAAGTAACTTTAAGTAATATTAAGAATTAATATTATCAATGAATTATTGCTACTTTATTATTGCTGATAAGTGATAACCTTTTTGATTTGTTATAGAACGTAAAATTGATCACATTTTTTATTTAAATTTTTTAATTTAAATGTTATTGAATTACTTTAAATAATTTAATTAATATAACATTTTAAAATATGTGAGAAAAATGACAAAGTTCACAACTAAACTTGATGTTTCCATACTCGTAGAATTTAATTTTAATTGTCAAAGTTCAAATACATTAAAGCGAACGAATGAATGAGTAAATTTTAAACAAAGCCAATTTGTTTAAATTAATTTTTATTCAGAAAAAAATTTTATTTATTTAGGAAATCAAAGTATTTAACAGTTAACAGACAATCTGTTGGAACTAAAGACTGCAGTCGGGTATATTTAATTAAAAAATGAAAACAAACAAATTAAAACAAATTATTTTATTATAGCTGGCGTTAAATTTTCGCGAACTCAATTTTGCGTCACGATGCAAAATACACTGTAAAACACAGAGTCATAGATACACTCCTTATAAAGGAAATTGAAATATACGCATACATAATCTAATAAAATTACTCTTCCATATTACTTAAATACATATAAAAAGTATTATAGCTCAATTCTGAATAATTATAATAGTATTAATAATAATATTAGGCCTTTCCTTTTGTAAGCATATCACAAAAGAACAACCGCTTATTTTAAAAATAACATATGAAACAACAACACTGCTAGCTTATTTAATCCAACCTTTTTGAAATCACTTAACTAATCGCATGGTTGCCAGGACTAAAAATTCGTCTATTGTGAACGACTTTTGGAAGTACCTACGAAATTTTCAGTTAACTGTCAACGAATGATTTCGTTAATTATTCGTATTTTGTGTCGTCATTGTTCGTAACAGATATGTTATGTTTTCTCTTTATTACTGTTATTTATTTACTGTTAATTTTAACTTTAAATTTTATGTGTTTTGCATATATAAGCCTAACAAAATTTTCATTTTGTCTAGAGTTGCCATAGAAAGTAGTGCTTATTTTATTTGTTCTTTTGCTTCATGCTTACAAAAGAAAAGACCTATTGTTGTATTAACGAAAATAAATTTAATTGTGAACTGGAAAATAGTATTCAAGATTCTAATTTAATAGTATTTAGTGTGAACTCCCAACTAATAAAAGAAAATCAAATCCAAAGTTGTTAGTATATATACAACTCTAACATCAAATAAAATATATAAATAAAAAATAAATTATTTTTTATATTTTTTCTTACACTGCAAACACTTTTTAACTATTGTTGTTGTTAAATATACGACTATGCGCACGTATAACTATAAGTCATATATATATTATATATATATATTTATTATATATATATATTATATTATGATATAATATTATATATTATGATATTTAGGTATATAAGTCAATATTATGTTCAATGTGCAGAGTTAATTTAATATTTTAAATTTATTTCTATCTGTTTAAAGTTTTAAAAAATACATTTTTCAAACTTTGATGTTAATTAAATAATTATTTTAAATTCAATTAAGGTTTTAAGAATTTTTTTTAAATTTTTTTAGAACTCGAAGCCATAATCAATGTCTGACTTAATTACTTTAATAAATGATGTTGATGTTTTTGCACTGATGTTTTCCTTTTTACTTACTACGCGCATGCCTTACTGCAAAAATTTAAGCATAAAAGCCAGTTTTTGTGGTATGTTATTTTAAAAATCGCTCTGTAATAAGCGGATGCACAAATTATAAGGAAATATTTTATAAATTAAAGTTTAATGTTCACGAGAAGCTTTAAAGCAAATAACATGATAACGAAATTATATCTATATTAAAATCTTTTATACGATCAATATATATGCCAATCAGGCCCGCAGCTAGTTATTTACTTCAGAAGAGGTTTGCAAGTTAAGAGTGGAATAGTTATAGAAGTAATCTCCAATATATAAGCAAATATGGCAAGCATTCAATGTGTTTCGGTCAAAAACTAAAAAATTTAGAACATTTTATAAAATAATTCAAAAAGAAACTATGTTTATATTTTACTTTTACATTTGCTTACATCGGTTCATATCAGGGTTGTTAGTCCCTTCCCTGATTAAGTGCTTAATGGCAGCTAAATTGCATCAATATAATAAATAAGTACTGTACGTATGTTGGTTTAATTATATATAACACAGTTAATAAGTAGTTTTCAGGCAAGAAAGATAGTGCTTCTTATCCCTTCTAATATCTAAATTTCTAAAGATCTTATTATGAGAACCATGTGCAAGAAATTTTAAACCAACAAACTTAAATAAATGCATAAGATCTTCAATTAAATAATATAATATAATCGTTAAAAGTTGTACTGTATAATCTTAAAGAATAATAATTGATGTCTCTTATATTAATCTGAAGGTGAAAATTTAAAATATATGCAAATAACCCATTCATCTACATTTCCAATTCAAGTACAATTAGAATACTCCACACTTAAAGCATATTACCCTATTACTTCTTGCAGTATTACTTTTTAAAGTATTCAATCGGCAGTTTATAAAAACACTAACATCGATTTACATTATTAGATTATTGATTGTTTTGTATAGACTTTCTTTTTCACTATCTCAATCTGTCAATCAATTTCTTATTGTATGTACCTTTGTAACATATCATAATATAAATGGACTTCATAGATTTTGTTTGGTATCTATAAATAATAAGCTATTGGTTTGTTACAACAGTTTAAAGTTTTCTTCTAATAGGTACTACTATTATGGAAAAAAATAATTTCAAATGAATGGCTCATCATATAGTTCTAACTAAACCAGTAGTTCAAACTATTCAGTCATTTAGTATCCCGGTTTTAAGGTCACCAAGAGAACAAGCAATATCAAATTGATGGATCTTACAGCATCAGTTTTGATGTTTTTTTACCATTTAGTATCCTTCTTCTATCATACAGTCCCGATTTTAAGGTCACCAAGAGAACAAACAATGTCAAATTGATGGGGCTTACAGCATCAGTTATGATGTTTTTTTACCATTTAGTATCCTTCTTCTATCATACAGTTCAAACTTAACAAGCAATGACATTTCAGCACTAAATTTTAAGAGTGTTTTCGAGTTAGTCGATTGAGTAAGAGAACACTTAAACGAATTTGCTAGTGTGCATATTCGTATATCAAATATTTTCGTATCTTTAGAGTTTATAAAATGCTTTGAAAAATATAGAAGTTATTTTAACATACCGAAGTATATTACAGAATAAATTACTGGTAAAAATTATCCGGTTATACTGAAGTCGCATTACTTAAAACAAGCAATTTGTGATTATACATTAACATGGAAAAAATAAAATTGCTAACAAGTGAAGTAGGCTTGGAAACCAATTAGCCATTTATTAAGTTTACACCACAAATAGTAATCAACAGTTACAACAGACATCTAAGCTGTGAATATCACAGAAGCGTTGCATTGGCAGATCTGAATAATGGAGTAGGATGTACACAGGTTAGAAAATACGATGTTAATGCGGTGTTAAATCAAAAATCAATTAGAGTTTGTTTTTTTGAGATAAGTTTCGTTTTACTTAATGGAGAAGTAACGCATGTTGACTTGAGCTGACAAATAACAAAAATAATTGTCAAAATCAATGTCTATAGAAAGTTAAGATAATTCATTATTTATCAGCAAATACAATTTAGCATGTAGCAGCTAAAGAGGCGGATAAAATGTTTAATATGAAAGCAGGCATTGTTTGCTCTTACAAACTTGCAATACAAAATATAGGAGCAGAACTTGGTTAAATGGTGAAGAATCGGCATGCCAATATCAGAGTTGATCATGAATCACGACTTATCACAGCTGTCATTCATAATTTAAAGTGACTTAATTGTTATAACGGCCGCGATTTACGTAAGTAAATGCCAACCAACCAACCAACCAACCAAACGGGAGTGAACCACTCAAAACGGTAACAAATCAATGGTTAAAGAAGTGCTTCGGTATTCGCTTCCATCCGTTACTCCATATATGCTTTGATGTAGATTGTTTGCACAAGATGTCAATGCTATTGCAAGTCCATTTGCTTTTATAAATAAAAAAAATTAGAAGTAATAAATATGATTCGAAAAAATTCAACTATAAATTGTATTTAGAAGTACTAATATACATAAACGTATCATATAGCTTAACTATCCATAATACTCGTATGCAAAAGCATTTAGAAATATTTGAATTCATTAACATAAATAAATGACCCAAATGCTTAAATCGGTAATGTGGATTGAAAGGCTGAAATCAACTTGATCTGTTGATGATTAAAATAAACTGAACTGCATGATTGCGGAATCGATTTCAAATTTATATAGCTTATAAGTTTTTTAGTGATTTTTGTGCCGCAAAAATAAAAACATGTATTATCTTTAAAATGTATGACTTTGAAAGACTAATAAAAAGTCTATTTATATAAAATTGCTTACATAGTTTCATAAGTATTGAAGTATATAAATAGCATATCTAAATACAGTTCTCTTTAGTTTCGTGAGAAATCTTGATGAACACACATCGATTTGATCGATTTTCTTTATTAAATAGTCTTACAAAATCACAATTTTCATGTCTTCATGTATCTCGTATAAACAGATTCGTAAATCTGAGATACATCTTTATTTATGATATTTCGTAAAGCATAAAACTTTTGTATTTGACTTGTGCATCAATCAATTAAATGGAATTTGTTCTTAAATGTTTTTTCCAAAAATGAGAATATTATACGTCGTTTGCTATGCTATATTTGGACTTTTGTACTTAACTGGACAAATAAGCACCATTAAATATACAATTTCTCACACGAAATTGATCCTGTGTCCATGTAATAATATAGTCAAGAGGTTCGATGACTCGCCTTACCAGTTCTTAGGAATGAATGGAAAAGATTTCAACGGCAATGTGGGGACTTCACCAGTAATCAGGGAAGAAAGTTATGGAGCAAGAGGTTTAGTACCTAGAGGACTAGGTTTAGCTAAGCGATGAACATGGTGTAGGCAGATTAAAGATAAATGAATGAGGTGAGATTCTTTTGAGCACTATCTAATCTGAGAGCAGTCACTAGCTGAACGGAGCGATATGCAGATCTTAGATTAGTCATCGAATAATCAGCGAAGCTTGTGAGGAATACATAAATAAGTCAAAGAGAAGCGTGGGACTCTGTAGAAACTCCCCGGCTAAGAAAGAGTAAAAGTATCCAATTGCACTAACTCGGAAAAACCTCAACATAAGATGATGTAAATTGAAATTTTGATTAATAAAATTTTATATTGTACTGTAAGTAAAAGATTTTAGAGCTACAGCAATGTCAAGGCTAATATTTAAATGTTGAATATAGCATATGGACTGAAGGAAGCATTAACATAGAAAATATATATTGAATTAATAATATAAATAACTAAATTGAATTATTATTAGTAAACAAATCCATTTATATGCAATGTTATAAATTCCCTTATGGTACGGTAAGCGACAATGGCGTTTAATTATATATACTTCAATTGCTCTTATCAGTTAACATAATATAGTTATATATGTAATGTATAGAAATTGATACCTTATTCACAGTTCCTTCAAAATCAGTTGATTCACTTTTGTTTATAACGCATGAGTATTTAAAATAATATGTACTGCAAACACGCAAGAAAGTTAAGTGAATATTAACAATTTATTTGTATTTAATGGACATTCTAAACCTAATTAATTTTTACATTGGCTATTACAGAAGTACTTTTAATTAACAATTTTTTCAGTTGATTAAAAATGTTATACGAAAAAGGTAATACTCTCAAGAATTTCCTGCAGTTAACATTTTCTTATTGGTCGATACTGGCTGGTTTAAATTCTTACTATTTTGATAGCAAAACGCTTAAATATAAACGAAATACATTTACTCGGTATTTTAGTGTGATATGCAATATCACAGCAATAGCTGCTTTACCAATTTGTGTTTGGCAACAAATCATACAAATTGATGGAAACTACTGGACTCTACTTATAAAAGGAACATATGCTGCTAGCTTGACTACATACTGTAATGCAGTGCTACTCGGCGTTCTATGGAGATGCAAGAGGGAACCAATCGAACAGAGACTACACAAGCGAATGCGACGTTTGTATCTGAAACACTTGCGATATCTCCCAATTGACAAAGAATATAAACGGCATTTAGATGCGATGTTCTATATGGCATATTTCTTGATGGTCTTTACTTATATCAGCTCCGTTATATGTACTTACATTAGTATCAAACTTAAAACTTGGTATCTACCATTATTGGTATTTATGTTTTGTAACTGCGATAATGTTTTATACTTTACATTATTTATATATTTTCTGAAACTGATGAACATTCACATTGGTTTCTGTCGTATAAAAGAACGATTTCAACAATTGATTGAATTAAAGGAAAAAATGATTGAAATTGATACGCAACATCCGCGTCACCGAACGACGTCACAACTACCCAACTTGAAGAATTGCTTTAGTTTTGAGATTAGACGCCTCATGCACTTACATTGGGAACTTCTTTGCTTAGCTAAAGAATTTAATGCAGTTTATGAATTTAATATAATCGTCATACGTTTGAGTTGCTTATTTTGGACTGTTATTGTGCTTTTCATCTCAATTTTCTACATCGTCGTGAAAGTTTGTATCAATGGCGAGAGTCTACTTTTTATCTTTTTTTTCCTAAGCACAGTTGCTAAGCTGTACTTTATCGATTGGATAAGTGAATTAACTTCTGAGTCTAGTATGCAACTGGCAAATATTTTACATGATTTCAATGTAATTACTGAGACAGATTCGAATTTATATAGAACGGTAAACACATAAGATATTTATAGTCGATTAATTATATTCATTTGTGATTGTTTTTCTAGTGTGAAGAATTTGTACTTCAAATTAATTGTTTTCCTTTAAAAATAGGTTTATGTGGATTCTACAAGCTTAATAAGGAAGCCTTCTTCAATACAATCTCAGCGATACTATTTTACATAACAGTTTTAATGCAGTTTTATTTAATTTTGGACTATCACGAAGACACAACGGAGACTTATTGTTAAAATTTCAATTACTACTTCAATTTTATTCAAATTAATATTTTAATGTTCTTTCTTAAAACAAATACAATAAAACACAAATTGCAATTTTTTCAATATAAATAAATAAATGTACTAAATTTGAACATTCTATTAAAATAATTTAATGCCATTATATTAAGAAGAGTATATATTGCGGTTATAAAGCTTTTTATATATATATATACCATGTTACATGTACTCGTACGAGTATGTATATTAATTTATATGTATTCACTTTCTGACTTTAAGGAGCCAATAATTTGCATAAACATGGTTCATCGTGTTTCTCGATAAATGGAGGCACTTACGATTTTTAGCCTGAGGCTCTATTTTGTTGTATTGCACATGTCTTGTCACTTTTAATACAAAATTATGAATATTTTAAAATTACTTCATAACTCCAAAGAACTTAGAATAAAAATAAAAGTAAAAGGTTTCTGGGGCTGACGTTGTTTTAAAATTCTTTCAATTAATTTGATATAATGTTATTTCATATAAAAGTTAATATATTATTTAATATATAAAGTTTTTATTAGCTCTAAATCTTTTATTTATATTGATCTTATTAAAGTCAAAAAAAATTTCAAGTTAAAAAACTAGCAGCAAATCAAACAAGTAAGTAACTTAGTTAACTCAGTTTTTGGAGACCCCTTCTTAAGTCTTTCAAAAGTAACAAAATAGTGTATTCAATTACACAAACAATTCTTAACTGTTAAGTATAAGTATAAATTATATACTCAAGCACACGTGTATATCAGAAGCATGAAGGTTAGCTCAGAAAAAATCCTCATTACGAAATTTCTAGTTATATAGTATATTTTCTCCCATCAAAACATCGTTTTAAAAAATTATTGGCTCCATTATTTTAAACATCTTGACAATCATTATTTAATTTTCGATTAACGTACATTTCTGTTGTATGGAGTTTTTAATCTCTGTTGTAATACACAACCAGTTCCAAAAAGCTTCCTTTCAAAATCTTCTTCTTTCTGTTTTTTATCTTCCTTCTGCTTCAAAGTATAAGCCAAATATTTTTTATGCCATTCACGATTTCTTATCTAGAAAAATAAAACATTTATATATAAATAACACTGCTTTTCTAAAAATATCTTATAAAATAGACCTTTTCGATGCCTGTCTGCTCTAAATCTTTTCGTAACTCATTTCGCAGTCTATCCATATTACAAATTTCTTCAGATTTTTTGTCGGTTCTTTCAAGCTCTAAGTTTTCTTGATTTGCCAATATTTGTTGCTGAAGCGAAAGTCTAGTTATTTCAAAAATATATATATATATATATTTATCCTATTGGATTTATATTTTTACCTCTAATAAACGTTTTTGATGCAATTTCTTTTCTTCAGTAAGAATTTTGGCCCGCTCCTTATACGCTTTATCGAAACAAAGGGCACGTAAATTACTAAATATAAATATTTTATTAAATTGTATTACTATAAATATTTTTTTTCAAAAAAGTGCATAGTCACAGAGAATAAATAATATTTCATAATAATATTATAAATTACTGTTAAAAATTTTATGAAAGAACTTTATGTTTATAGAAAAGAAAATAAAATATTGCTCAATACATATATGTATATATATATACTAAATCTATACTAAATCTATACTAAAATACTTAATATTGAACTGATTTTGTGATTTAAAATTGAAGACTACCTCGTCAAAAAACAAAGCTAACTTTTTTTATTGATAATCTACACATAGGGCAAGAACTATTAGACTTACTTTCAGACACCTGCGCCACGCCTTTTTCATATTAAATTAACATGTTGCCATTTTTAAATTTAATTTGAAACTATTTTCGTGTAAATTTTTAATTATATGAAATAATAACAAAAAAATTTAGTTTTGTAAAATTTTTAAATAAACATCCAAAATCTATAAAAAATGGTCACTTTTAATTGTCTATATCTCTGAAACCTTAGAAGAGGGCTCAATATAATTGATATAATTCACAATATAATTGATATATTTTTTAATATTAAGAAATTATTTAAAAAAAAGCGGTGTTTGCTGTGGTAAAGTGGAAACTATAAAACCCCACTTTCAAGGGTGTTGCGGCACGCTTAAAATGAATTTTCTTTCCACTTTGGTACTAAAAAATGAAATATCTAATCTAGTCAGCAAAAAATATGTTTCGTACACAAAAAAAGGGCTACCCTAGTGTATACAGACAAAACATGTCACCAGCATTAGATTATTTAATGCAAATTAGTTAAAGTTAAACCCCAAAGAAAAAAATTTCATATGTAACATTTACCTATTAAAGTCCTACTTAAGTTCTATAATATTAATCACTTAAAACCGTAGACTTTTAAACTATCGTAGGTGGTTTTTTGAAGTTTTAAATATTCTCTTACTATTCAAATAATAATATGGAAGCTAGTAAATATTTAATTTATATACACATATTATGCTAGTAAGTATCGGTCAAAAATTTCAGATATACTTACTCTTCTTCGAGTTCATATTGCAGTGACTCCTTTTCTGTTTTATATCTATGTTTTGTTTCTTCAACAGAATTTAAATTTATTCCCTGATTGGTATTTTCAATTATTTTAAGTAATTTCTTCTGGTGTATACGCTGTAGTTCCTTTTTTCATAAAAAAGTAAAAATAAGATTATTCATATTATGAGCTTTTCAGAAGGTTTGCTTATTGTTAAATACGGTACAAACAATCATCATATCTTATTAATGACTACAAATAAATCAGTAAATACTACAGCAATGTTTATAAGTCATAATTTTTTTTTATAAATATTTATTTACAACGTATCATGATTTTATTCTATACAAATTATACCCGTATTTGACTCAATACATTTACTATAAGTCAAGACTTTGGTTATTGTTTAATTAGTGATCCCAAACCATTCACAGCGTTTTATCTTTATAACTTCTGAATTTCAACTAGCATACTATACTCAGTTTCCAATAAAGAAAAATCTCTCCTAGACATGTCAATGCCTCCACAATGAATATAGCCTTCCGTCTTCATATCATAAATACATGGACTCCTACCGTAACGGAGATAACAACAGTGAGACCGACTAAAGGTAAGGAATTCTTACTGAATTTATTAGATAAAATACGAGTATGACCTGTTTTCTTGCTCAGGTATACACACAATTTCAAGCCCTATTGTTTTATGGTTCCGTCCCATAGATGTGCTGGAATACTTTCATCTTGACCTGTGTTCGATTAAACATCCCTTCCTATACCTTTTTTTATACCTTTCTTAGCCTCCTTTACTGGCCCCATCCCACTCGATGGTGCAGTGTCCGGTCACAGTAACAATAACGCACACACTTACCTTCTCATTTTCTAGTTTATCAATAGCCTTTTGCCACAATTCATCAATTTGTTTTTGTCTTTGTCTCAACAGTTTCTTCTCTTCAATTTGATAAAGTTGTGCCCTTTTCACTTCCAATATATTTTGTTTACTTTGCCAATGTCTCATTTCCTCACAATTTTCGCTGTTAAAAAATTTAAAAAATGTAAAATTAATTTTAATAAATTACCTTTTAACTTACATTGCTCTCTGTCTCTCCTTCGACTTTTTGAATTCCTCTTCAGCTAATTCTCGTTCAATTTTCTTTATACCAATCCACTCTAGACGCTTCTCTGAGTTTTCCCTAATACGTTCCTGTAGATAGAATGCTAACTCTTCATTATATTGCAGATTTTCACATTGTAGTATAAAACGTAGTCTGGAATAGACTACGTAATAGATCTATTTTCTGGATATTAATTAAAATCAATACTGACTTTTCCTTTCGTTTTTCCAAATTGTGTTCCAATTCTTTTAAACGTTTATCGACCTAACAATAATTTTGGATTAAATTATTTTGAATATCTCATCAACGAATCAAAAATGCTTGCCATTGATTGAATTTTTAGTTTTAAATTCCTTTGGTCTGTGCGGCCTAAAAATTCTATAATCTCCATTACGTTCACTAACTTATTTTACCAACCACATTTTATTTATATGAAGCGAAACTGGAGTTTTCCTTAAAGAAATTAACAAGTAACCAAGGTATCGAGCAAGCCATAGTAATCAACGATGGTTGCCACTCTCAACAAAATAAAATTTTTTACAAATAAACTTAAAATAAAATAAAAATTATAAACTAAAAAAATAACTTTCTACAGATACAAGTATTTTTTATACAAATATGATTATGAATTTTTTTCTTTCTTTATAATCAATAAATATTGTTAATTTGTTTAAAGTTCTTTCATAAATCCATTTCATCTCTTCTTGTTATTGCTTGAAGTACTATGGGAAAGCACTTCGTTTACTGAAATACCCCTTTTATCTGAGGTATTTCAGATTTATCTGAGTATATCGTCAATTATCTGATACATATCAAGTATAAATTTCAAATATTATATGTCATATTACAAGATCTGGGCTTGGGTTGTTCTATGAGCTTTACTCATAGTATCTGCTAACTAGTCATTATACTGTATATAAAAATATGTAAGTAAATGAGGAATACTATTAAAAATGTATATGACTTCTTCGTTACAAATAAAAACAAATTGAAACCAAATAACTTCCAGCGAGATGACAAAGTGTAAATCATGCTGCAGATTGTCAGATTCCTTCCAGAAGGAATAATTGAGGATATTGATCTCCAAGTGTTAATATATAGACGATATTGTACATATAACAAGGTCACCATAACGCAGATAATAGTCAATAACTTAAAAGAATACTGCATTATATAATTATTTATATATATTATATATATGTTATATTGATAAATATAGCTGATTCCAAAATTATTGTATTTTAAAGGCATACAAGGCGATATAGAAAAAGTGAGAGTTAGCACTTGATTGATGAATAAATATAAGTAGTGAAAACATAAATAAATAGATACTCAATAAAAGAAGTTAGTAGTTCTAGTACCAACCCCAAATCCTCTAAGTTACACTCGGATATTGACAGATGATCACTGTTTGAAACAGGTTAACATAGCGACACTAACTTAGCGACAATAAACAACTTAACAACACCTACGAGAATAATGATTCTTACAGGATATTGACTTATAAAACGATATCAAGCTAGGCTAGACGTGCGCTATGTAAATGAGGGTTGCTTAAGTATATGATTAGAATTCGATACTCCTTTTAACTGCACTTACCTATCTATATCTTTCATATTAATTTGAATGCTATAAAAACAGAAACAAGACTTCTATGAACCAATAAACGTAGTTAAGATAGACGAGAGATTAAGTTTTAGATGATTAAATGTTTTTATATATCTATATATATGTAGAAAATAATTAATGCGATCTTGTTTCATGTAATTCTCACAGTGTGTGTGTGTTATATGAGTTATACTATTTAGTTAATACTTACGAACCTAAATTGTAGACATTTAATACTTTAAATGATAAATAATTTTTAACTTCCCTAAAATATTGAAAACTAAATCTTCTGATCGGTAATTATTTCATTTCCTTATTTTATTTATTAAGATTTAACTAAATCATAAACTTTTCTTCTGAGAACCTTGCCAGATCCAGTTTTGGGCAATTCATTTAAAAAGAACACACCACCCTTTATTTGGTAAATTGCAGCCATGTTTTCTGCAACATATTCCTCCACCTTAGCTACAGTAAGGCGCTCTCCTTCTATATTATTAGTACGTACAACTGCACAAGCAATAAAATTGGTAGTCACAAGATCTGGTTTGCCGAAAACACAAACTTCCAGTACCCCAGGCACTTGCATGATCACTTCTTCAATTTGTTGTGGATAGATTTGAAAATTCCGTGATTTAAAAACGTCATTATCACGAGAACAGACATGTAAAAACCCATCTTCGTCAAAATAGCCAATGTCGCTAGTTATCAACCAACCATTGGACAAACTCTTCTCAGTAACCTCTTTATTGCGATAGTAACCCAGCCAAGCATATGGTGTGCGTA
>NC_051847.1:21150375-21154512 GCF_002237135.1 Teleopsis dalmanni | reverse complement strand
ATATATAAACACATATATAAATATATGCAAAAAAATATATATATATAAATATATATTTAATACACACATACCATATTTAAATGTATCTATATATTAATTTTATTGTAATTCATGATTAATTACTCAATTACCTTTTGTCTATTCTTCAGAAAATCAAACATTTTACTAAGATTAATGTTTTCGTACCATCTTCAACAGAATCGAGAAAGAACGCAGGCGCCAATTTTCGAATCTCTAAACCCTGACAAAGTCACACATAATTCGTACTAATTTTTTGCTAAGAGCTATAAACCGCTTGTATTATTCAGTATTACAAACCTGAATTCTATCTACTTTATCTCAAAAATAGTTTACTTTTCACTTTAGTGTAGTATTTTTAACGAATGCTCTTTGTCAGGACAATTATTAGTGTTTCTTCAACTAATATTGAAGATTGTTACAGAAACCGAAGATTGTTCATGCGCATTTCAAAAACGAAAGTTTAATATCCGATTTTTTGAGATTGAAAAATTATTATATATTTATTTTACATACATATCAACTTTATAAAGGTTTCAAAATTTTACTGTTTAAAATAAAAAATGTGAATTTACTTTAACCCCTTTTAGAAGCGTTACCAACCTGAAATTTGGTATCGTATAAATACCTGGTGGTATTTTTTACTAACTAACTTCAAGCTTCTTATGTTAGCCAAAATTCAAAACGTGTTATATTTTACCTATACATTATACAACCTATATTATATATGTTAGTATCAAATTTTCGTTAAAGGTCTGATTTTAAATTTTTATAGTGATTTTTCTATTCAACTCTGAACTATCTATTTGCTATTTAAAGAGCAAATAAACTTATTAATATCCTAGATATATGTAACGTTTCTGTCTATACAAAACGTACAATGACTTTAAAGTCTTTGTTGCAGGTATCGCATAGACTTTTTTAAAAATGTTAATCATATAATCAAATAGGTGATCGTATACTAACAAAAGCTACTCAATGACAGAGCATATAAGTAATATGTTTATCTTACTACTTCAATTCACAACTAAGACAGTAATTAATGAAGCTGTCTAAGCTAGGAGATGTCGCTGTCTTTTCCCTGATTATCCAGTGATCAAGGATTAGACAGTCATTCCTATGATAGTCGACTTAATTTGGGCTTCTTCCTCTGGCTATAATGATGTGTATTGGACAGTGAGAAGCAACGGAACCCAATCAGTTGACTTATTCTATTTTGACAATAGATGGAGATTTTATATGTAGTGTTTCACTTTTGTGCTCAAAATACACAATACTACATAATCCAGCCTTTCAAATAACATGTATGGGTAGTCAGTTTAGTAAATGAATTAAGTCGAGAACTACTTCTACGTAGTTATGGATCCTACAATTGCAAGAAAAACTGCATTTGAATAACATATTTCTTTTATTATTATTATTTATTATTATTATTTATTATTATATAATTTAATTATTATATAAGGATAATTTAATGTGCTTTTATGTGCATGCTAACAGAATTTGGTCTAAAGACGCAATTTACCTTCAAAATAAAGTATACAATCTATAAAAAAAATTTGAATATATAATGAATTGATTTGGAATTTTTTTAATAATTTAATTATAACAATTATTATTATAGACTTATGATTATTATTATAGACTTATCTATCTATGTATATAACTAACAGCCGTCTTCCTTTTATTTATATGCACTTGATATAATATATGTAAATAACAATATCGAAATGCCAATTGAGTTCAATAAAATACAAATTTGAAACCTCAATTTAGAATTTTAATTAAAAGAATAACAAATTATTTTAATCTGAAACTTAAAAGTAAAAATTTAAATTTAAAAGAGAAGAAATGGCATACAAGGGAAACACCTTTAAGGCACGCGACTGCATTTTAAAATATTTTTACATTTTAAAGAAACAAACAAAAATGCACTTTGGATTTGTTTACAAATTGGAACAGCTGTGGACGGCAGTATCCGTGAATTTATTTTAATTGAGTTTGTTTAAAAATACAAAAATAAAATATCTATAGATACAAATGGAAAATGTGAAAATGTGAGCACTGGAATACGTCAATAGCAATTAGTCAATGATAAAATGGTAAGGTTCTGTGGCCATAATTTATTAATCAATTTGGGACTTAATGCACTTTTGACTTGTTTGTTAACCAATGTCGAAACTCATATATTTTAAAATAAATTTAATGAACAAAGAAAATTCATTGCGAACATAAAATCAAACATGATTAACATTGAAATGTTTGGATTAAATCTCAAAAAAAATTTAATATAATTCACATACAAAATTTAAAATAGCTATACATATATATCAGTGCAGAAGGGAACTATAGTGATATTATAGTTTTAGTTTAGCAACTAATATAGACCGGGGACTCAATAAGTATCTGACACATACACATATAAGAATGTTGATCAACTCACGTGAATTTTGTGTGCTGTTGAAACACGGTTTTAGTTAATGAAATTATGTTTAGAATTAAGGCATTGCAATGATTATATCACACTTAAAGGAAAGTATTTTAACTAATATAGTCAAATTTCTTAAAAGAAATGCTTTTCTTCAACTATAATTTAATTTTTAACAATTAATTAATAATCAGCAGGCAAATGTATTCTAAGAACATTTTTGAAAAAATACTGATATCAATACATATTTAACAATTGGCATGTAGTTGTAGTTATTCTGTTATTCTTTGAAATGGATATAACAGTGCCATTAACATTAACATTTATTACACATCTAATGAATGAATCAATTTAACATTAACATATAAATACAAAAATTTTATGAATGACAAAAAAATTTTTAGACTAATCTAATCTTGTTGCGCACAACACTCACAAAAATGGCAAATATAACATATTTCGATATTTATTTACGATTAAGAACAAAACAAAAATATATGTAAACGAACTTATAAATCTGATTAATACTAGCAATTAATTGGCTTTATAGAATATTTATGGAATATACTGTGACCAATAGCATCACCGATAATTAACTTCTGAAGTACTCAATGGCGATATTAATAGTACATAAAAATTGCATTACGGAAATATTAGTAATTCTTTTCCCATACTATATGATTCATCACTACTTGCAACAAAATAAATACATTATTTCGTAAAGAAAACACGCACCTTAAGTGCACGAGTATCGCAAATGTTATTAGGAAACGTGCAGATAAAAGATATTTTTTTATGATTAAAAATAAAATTTTTTAATTTGTTTTAAGGAGTGTTTAATTTACTGGTTCTTCTACCAATAAATATATTACCTAATAAAATTAAGGAAGGAAATTTTGTATTTTATAATTTTAGTGTCATTTTATTAAATCTTGTCGAATATTTCTCTGGCATTCATTATTCTATTTTTATTATTTTATATCATATAAATAATTATTATATATTTTTCTCATTGTAACATCGTTTTATAAAACTATACTTAAAATAGTATTGAGTGATTCAGATTTATTCTCTAATTTTATCTGCCTACTAATCAGTTATTATGTTTATATATAATTTTTAAATACTAAATCTTTATTTACATTCACAAACACCTTATGTATGTCATAACATATGTATTAAACAGTATATACTATATATGTATGATTTATGATTAATATTTTTGCCAGGTAAGAATTTTATATTTGAAATATTTTTGTGAGATTAATAAAAACTAAGTAAATATCTTGATTTACGGATTAAAAAATGTGTATGACTCACATATTACCATAATAAAACAAAGTAGAAGAGTATAAGCCAGAAAGTTTATTACCTGAAGTGGCTTATATAATAAAGTTATCTACGTATACCCTTATCTTATTTCAATAAAAGGTGATTTTTTAATATCATATGCACACTCTGTAACTTTCGTTTTAAACATTATGACTCAATATTAAAGTATGAGATACGTTTCTTATTACGACAGCATCTTTTGCAAAATATTACTAATTGGAATTCCAAATATGTGCATTCTTTATACAATGGAATATGCATTCATGTATATAACAAAACATATATCCATATATAAACTTATAAGGTTTATATATAAATGGAAATGTAAACTACCTTCACATTTCCGACTGTCTCTTGTT
>NC_051847.1:21139189-21150275 GCF_002237135.1 Teleopsis dalmanni | reverse complement strand
GGAATTGAAATTTAATATACATCTATATAAAAGTAATATGTTATTATAATAATGAAATGGTAAAATTTATAAAAATTATTATGCATTGTTTTAACTTATTTTTAAAATAATATAAAGTATACGAAGCTAAACACTTGCCTCAAAATTTTCCGTAAAATTTCGTATCCTAGTTTGAACAAGCTCCATTTTGAGTGGATCATGTAGACACTTTATTTTTGTATAATAAAACATTTATTTATAACATATACAAGATAAAAACTATTTTAACAATATGGTAAATGCACTGTTATTTACAAACATTTTTCAAAAGTGTATATAAAAAAACCTTTACTATTATTTAATTAAAAATGTAAATTGATTTAGATTAAATTGCTTTATTAAGCATAATAATTTTTGCTATTTTTTCTTAATTTTTTTGTTTTATAATTTATTTGGCTGTTATAAACAAAACAAAAACGATGTTGACATAAAAATTAGCAGACACGATTGCAAAAATGTATTGAATATAAAAATTTAAAAGTAATAGAAAGTAGGTCATATAACAAAAAAATAATTACAAGAGGTGTTAATAAAATACAACAGTAATTTCAATTACAAAACTCAAAACTCATCAAATAAGCTCATTCAATTTATTGAACAATAATACATACAAAAATGATTTTATTTAACATAATTGACTTGCGTTAATATTCGAAAAATAATATATATTTTTTAAGAGTGTGAAAAAAAATAATGTGTACAAAATTTAAATTAATTATTGATTAACAGAGATATAAGTTAATTTGCTGTTTATTTACAGCTTTTACATTGTGCTTCGGCACAACCAATTGCAGCTTAACACTCCAAACAACATAGCTTAACATTTTATTGTGAATGTACAGAACACAGATTGATTTGCTATGTTAAAATGCTTACAGACAATTATTTATGAGTTACATTTTCTAATGCGACAGCAGAATTCAATGCAGCGAAATTAAAAAATTTAATCACAGGTTTGTAGTTTTGTTGTTGCCTTCAATATACACAGTTTTTTATTTATAATCGCTTTAGATATTAGATTTTACATTGAAAAGTTTTTTATAAAAAAAAAATAAACACAGCGTAAAAAACGTTGCGGTCAAAATTAATATGTACAATATGTACATGCAAGTAACGAGTAATGGGTAGGTAGCAATGACTCAGTTGGAAAAATTTAAAAATAAAAAATACACGCTAATAGAAGTACTAATTATTTTAATAAGTTAACAAAATAAGTCAAATCATATGTTTGTTTTGAACACAAATACTAATACGACGGTTTAACAAAATAGAGTTATTTTAAAAATCAAAGAAAATTTTGAATATAGAAATTTAGATATTTAAATGTTCAAAATAAATAATCTAAATAATCATTTAAATAATCTACATAATAAATAACTTAATTACTTGTCTTAGACTATTGTTATTAATAATATATTTAAAAATTTAAGTAAAATAAAAATGTGAAAGCCAAATTTTCTCTTATATTGTATTGAATAAAAAACACAATTTTATATATGTATGTAAATAAAATTTTTTGTGGTCATGTGTTTTCCATATTAATGTATTACATGAAATCTTAGGAATCAACAGTCAAATTAGATTTTAAGAAGCTAGAGAGATTTAAGCAATAAAGTTAAGTATTTAATTAATTGAAAAACATTAGCTCATAATTTATAGCTTTTCAATGACAATTCTCTAATTTTTGAATTATATAATTTAAATACTTATATCATCTGTTATTCTCGTTAACATATTTATATAAGACGTTGTAGTCATATCATCTAACTAAATCCAGTTTAAGAGGCTTAAAACATAGTCTTTTTTAAATTTATATACATTTATAAATTTAAAATTGGAAATATTTTTTTTTTAAATTTCATTTTTAAAATCAAAATATCTAAACTCTCTTGTTTAGGTTCTGAAACACGTAGAGTAGAAAGCTCTTGCGTCTACAGAAGCGGTACGAAAACTCGTTTTTGGCTTAAAGAATTTTAATGGCTGAGTTGTTGTTGTTGCCATAAATGATATCAACTAAGCAAAATGCATTTTAAAAATGTATTTTTATACATAAAAAAAAAAGTAAGTGGCGATTGCAACAAGGCAAGATTTTTTTAATTAATTATTGTATTTACTTTACGTCTTTCTATAGTTTTCATATTTTTTTTTTTGTTTACGTATATATTTATTTTTTTCACTCTTTTGTTTACCAAATTACACGTAAACAAATTTGAAGCACGTAAATTGAGTGAAAGAGGCACAAATTTACTTACCGCACAATAATATCAGCACATCCAAGCCAACTCGATACAGTATTCTTTTATTTGTTTCCATTTTTAATTGGGAGGTACTGTTGTTGTTGTTGTTAATACTATTACCTAAGTGCACTTCAAAATTATTATTGTTTCTATTATTTAACGTTACAGTTGTATCTGAGCTGATATTATTACTTTTATTACCGTTTAAGTTATGATTTTTATTTGTTTGAAGCCCGTTGTCCACGTTTTGATTGCGCGAATGTTGAGACGTTGTGGCGATATTGTTTCTTACGTCCTCACTTAATTGATTTTCGGGCCGACGTAGTGGTGTTGTTTCACTCGCGGACGAATCGTTACTCATTTTGAAGTAGTTGAAAAAAAACGTGCTTGCTGTGAATGGTCTCAGTAAAACAACGTATATGTTAAAAAGCAAATATGTGTATTGAAACGAAACGAAAAAGTTTTCACTTGACGGAAACTTACTCCGAGAATACTAGCATAATTTGAACTGACACTGAACTTGAGCGCAAATGTAGAGAATGTTTCATGAGTATTCAATCAAAAACAAGCAAAAATCAATAATTAAGTTTAAAGTTATTGAGACTAAATTTATATTTGGCAGCTTTTTCGCATTATTATTTTGTTATTATTTAATTGAAATTGTTAAGTTTTTTCTTTTTCATTTAATAATGAATAATATATTCACAAAAAAAAGTTCACTCAACATTGTGGCGGGAACACTCAAAAAGATTTCATATCAAAAGCTTTTGTGAGTTATTTTAATAGAGTTAGAGCACTGACACTTCATTTTTATATGATTTTAAAAACAATAGCACAGGTAATAGTAGCAATTTAGGCAAAATTCAATGTTTTTGGCAACCAGTTATTTTTACTGTAAATAAAAAGAAAAATTAAATTTTTTAATATTATATTTAATATTTAATAAATAAAATGAATTAAAATTGAAAAAGTTATTGTTCAATGGTATTAAAAGTTCAATTGTTATTTATTAAAATATTTATTTTTTTAAATTAAATTTATTAAATTTTATGAAAAAACAAAAAACATTTTATCAGAAGGTCGCATGTGGCATTAATGGTATTTCGCATTGTGGCAGAATGATTCGCCGTCTATACGTCATTATTAAAAATGATTCATTATAAAGGTCAGCTTCGATAAGTTATACTACACTCGTATAGGAAACATTTTTTATGCTTCCAATAACTTAAAAATCCGTATTGTGCGTCATACCAAATTTATTTTATTGTTTCTTTCTTTAAAAATTATGCAAGTAAATTTAAAAGTTTATTTTTTGGAATTGCAAGAAAAAGTGTTAACAGATACATGTATATTATAAAGGCCCATAACCAACTTAATTGTTGAGGATTAAGTTTGGTACATTAATTTCTGTTGCTTGTTACACTTGATGAATTCTGGAAATTGAAAAATTAATCAATGCAATCTAATTTGTTCTGTGTGTAAAATTTACATATAAATTTCTTACTTTCGCTATTTACTGCTTCGTTCTGGCATTACGAATCAAAAAATAACAGAACAAAAATATTGTACATATATTTCATTACCTTTTCCATGGCATCAAGGCATGAGTAAAATTTCAATCCGTTAAATGCAGTAAACTGTGCGAAAACTGTTATAAGAACTAATTTTAATCCCAAACTTTAATTTTATTTTTTAATAAAAATATATGTATAACAGACTATATGTTATTGCCTTTTATGAAACAAAACTTAGCTTTTACAGATTGCAAAAAAAAAAACGTATTGATTGTAATAATTTAATCAATTATGTTTGACTAGTTAGCAAAAAGTTCAACCATTTGATTACTTGATTTTAAATGATGCGAGAGAGTTATTTTAGTTGCGATATAGTTATCCCGTTAGGGACTTTATGTACTTTAAATTAAACCGACAAGAAAATTTGCCTTATAGTGTCTTGAAATAATTTCAATGAAGAAGTCGTATCTTTCATAGTTCTACATATGCTTCCCACTGCGGACCTTTCAAGGGTCCTTCTAGTATGCATATGAACAGCGCTAAGATCTGAGAATATCACATTAGGTATACACACCTAAAATTTAAATATATGTCAATTAAAGTAACATTATTTTTATAATAGTCAGTTTTTGTTTTTTTAAGAATTTTAACTTTTATTTCGATCGTTTTTTTTTGTATATTTCTATAGGTATTTTGGCAAATTCGCTTTTGCCTGCATCAGGAGACTTCCTAATATTACTATATAATGTTATTGTTGTATTGTAATATAGTGTCCGACAAAAAAGTACTAAAACTTAATAACTTGCTAACGATAGTAGGGGACAGAGAGATAGATTAACTTAAGAACCTAAAACACACGGCAATATCTGTGGTGATACTCATGCAGTAATACATAGAACTATATGTTTCTTCTTTCGTTACAGAATACCTATATATGATATATATATTATATTTATATTATAAATTTTTAATACAGTTATACACATGTGTACATATTATAAAAATGTAATTTTGCATTATATATATATAGCATTGAATATGTGTACATAATTGTTTTATCTGTTTAGATAATTTTTTTTTAAACTTTTTTTGCAAATTTTTGCCTTGATGCATTTAAACTTGATTGATTCAATAAGCTTATTTTAAAATCTTTATAAGCCCCTGAGTTATTAAAAAAGGATTAATTTTCATAGGTGAATAACCCATTGATAAATTAACTGCTCTGTAATAACTGAGTAAACATTAATTTGTTATATCATATTTTATTTGAATAATTTATGGCAAAACTTATAAACTTTAGTCATAATTAATTACCCAAACATTACAACTTTAACGACATGCATCTGAATAAGTGGCGCCTGTCAACATAAAAATTTTTTTAAATAATTTTATGAGAAAATAAAATTTTGATGAATGTAATTTATGAGGTGAGCAAAAATATATTTCCCGAATAGATTATAGATTGTAATGACTTTGCTACTTGCGTTTAAGTGGTTTTTATATTCAAATCAGAAACGCACCAATAGGCGCCACTACAATATTATCTCCTCTGCAAGGTTATGCCTGTGATATGCCCATGCTCACAGCATGCCCATTGAGTTCAGGAATTTATAAGTAAGCCATTCTTCTAACAAAATAGGTAGATATCGAAAAAAGGAAGTCTATGCAAAAAACTGTGATTGATAGAAACAAAATAAATAAAGTGTGCAAAAATAGTCAGAGGTAAAGAAAAAGTGTTGCACTTTAAAGAAAGTAATTTATATTTTGTTTTAAATAAAGCATAATTTTAATCAAAAAAGAAGTGAACTTATATTTTATTAACTTATATTAATTATGTATAAGAATATTTAGTAGATAGATTAGCAATCTATTTATATATAATGCTATCTTCAGGTATACAAAATTTGTTGAATATTCCTTATAATTTTAAATACTTATTTGCTGCTTGAAAGGAATAATGAAGACTTCAACACATAAATTTTCATTTCATTAATGATAAAAAGAAATTATACAAATGCATATTTAGAAAATATTTTTATACAATACTCAAAACTAATTATTTTTTTGTTAGACAATGGAATTATTATTCTTTATTACAGCATTAAAAACTCAAAACCGATTATCTCTAGGCTATTAAATCAAATTATTGTAAAATATAGTTTAAAGTACAAAAATTGCTCATTGCATACCTTATATAGTCAGTTCATAGAAATTTTAACAAGATTTCGAAATGCACCACAAACTAACCAGAATGCTTATTTTGTGGCTAGTACAAAAATTGGTAATACAAATGAGCAGAAATTATTAATAATAATAATTTGGACAATGTAAACTCTTATTTATACAAACAAAACCCTAATGATACAAGCAAAAGAATTAAGAAAATTACACTGTAGCTTTGAGTATAAGTTACATTTGAACATTTTCCAGTCTAATAAGTACTTTGGCTTTACCTGAGCTCATTTACCGCTACAACAAGCCGCCGCCTATAGAACTGGCAAGAGTTACTGGCAACGAATAGTGCCACAATATTCGCATGATCAACGTACAGAAAGCAGTTTGCTGCAAGACTATAATTTTCTGGTTTCAGCTTAAGTGGTATGTGTTTGTTGTAAAAAGAACGTGCAACAATCTAAAAATACATAGGCTGCGAACCCAATATTAACTTGCTAGCAGTTGAATTTAAATTTAAAAAATAAGAATTTATAAATAAAAAACGATAAAAAAGAAGCAAGAAGCTGCAAGAAGCAAGAAGCTGTTGGTTTTCAATTTTCAACTCCTCAAAGTCAATGAAAATCGCAGACACGATCAGTGATCAGCAGCTCGTTAATAAGATACTCCTTCTTTAATACGCAATCAGTATTCTTGTTGAGTGCTAAAGTTCAATAATATAAATTGTGATGTTGTCAATTTTTATTAACCGAACTTCAGAATTCGATCTTCATTTTGAGTCATCTTACTTGCCAATACGTCCGCCCGTTGGTTTTTGTTAACAAATATTAAATAAAATTACTATACAAAAAGATGGCAAGAAAAAATTAATAATAAAAATTAATTTATTATGTGCTTAAACCGTCTGTCAATTTATAGCTTAAATTTCGACATATACGTATATAAGCTCATAACTCTTTTAATCAATTCAGTCTTGAAAAATATATTTTCAATAAAAATTTGAAAAGTGCATTTTCGTTTTGGTGAAAAGAGTTACCAAGCGGGTGCATTGCTTATCAATCTTCATAGTTAGACAAGCTGCTTAAACTTTTCAGGTGTGGGGATTTTACTTAATCATTATTTATTAATAAATACATTTTCTACACTTTATTATTATTATTGTCTAATAAAATTGGTATAAAAATATATAAAAGTAATGAATGTTTTCTGTCTAATAACGTTTCTGAAAATTGTTATCTTATCTTATTTTTAAATATTGTAAAATAATTTTAAAGCTGATTAATAAATTTGAGTGTAGGTGCTAAGAAGTATTGATACCCCCTATTATTTCAATTTTTTTTTAATTATGTACTAAAATATTAAGAAATATTGGCCTAGTTTACTTTTGATATCATAAAATAATAGAACTGAATAGTTGCTTTTATTAAAATAACGACGAAAACGGCCAAGTGATTTTCAGCGGCTCTTTGGTTGACCAATTTTCCAACATTAAGAGAGTTTTGCAGTGATCGACGCATATGGTAAACAGATATTGTAAAGCCTGGGGTATACGGTAAATTCATCAAAAGTTATCAAGTTCCAACAACTTCTTCTTAATCTTACTTAATGTATTTTCAGGATAGAACACAACACCTTTATTGTTGTACAATTCTGTTTGCTTTTCCTTGAGTATTTTTTTCAAGCAGTCGAGTTGTGAGCAGTAGAACAATGAATTAGTCTTTGCACCAGGTTAGAGTAGTTCGTAATAGGCAGTTCCCTTCAACCCCAACAAAGACTCAAAGTAACCTTGTTTAGCATAAATTCTGGCTTTGCAGTTAATGGTAGAATATCACCAAGTTTTAACCATGATAGCTTGCTTTGGGTATTACCGTACTAATATTACTGATTAACATAATCAGTTTATATATGTATATATGTAAAATATGCTAAAATTTTAGTATTATATTGTTATTATTAGGTGCAGTAGAAAGAAATCCATTTTTTTCCCAATAGATGGTCTTAAATATCTCTATCCCGCGTCCGAACACTTTTGACAATTTGGTAATTGGTTGACTCAGTTTTGCTTGAGGACGTGTCAAAGATGGACACTAGCAAAGAGAAAATACGCTATATTTTACAGTTTTTCTTTGATAAATGCGAAAACGCAGGCCAGGTGGCTGAAAATGTGAATAACATTTATGGTCCCGATACTGTAACAGCCCATCATGAACAATTTTGGTTTTCTTTGATTCCTAGAAGGCTAATTGTCGAAAATGTAGATAAAATCATGGAAGCTGTCGAGTCCGACCTGCTGTTGTCATGTAAGCACAAAAAACCATTTGGAACCATTTGAGACTGGATTTAGAAAGAAGCTCGATGTATGGATCCCAAATGAGTTAACGCTAAAACTTCACGAAACGATATCTGAATCGATATCTGAAACAGTTGGTGCCTGGTGATGAAAACTGGATCTCATTTACGACAACGTCAAGCAATAACATTCGTGGTCGAATTTCAGTAAGCCGAGCATGAATTGACGGCCAGAAAGGTTTTGCTGTATATTTTGTGGGATTAGCAGAGAATTGGACATACGACAAGATTATTAACTCGGAACTGTCAACAATTGGACCATCTTAATGAAGAAATCGTCCAAAAATGGCCAGCTTTGGGCAATAGGAGAGGAATTGTGTTTTATCAGGACAACACCAGACCAAACATATCGATAACAACTCGCCAAAAGCTTCGGGAGCTTGATGGGAAGTTCTTATGCATCTACCTTATAAAATAAAACTTTAATTTTATGCAAAAATAATGGATTTCTTTTAACTACACCTATTATATATCTTTATATTCAATATTAACATGATATGTACATCATGTTTTTTGTCCTTAATGATCATATTTAAATTCTGTGGATATTAAAAATAATTTTTATATATTTAAAATGACTTTGTTTTGTAATTAACTTGTACTAATTTTACCGGGAAGCACTTTATTAGCAATTTTAATAAAATAAAGTTTATATCTTATACAAGCGATTTTCTTTGAAGTTAATAAACGCGTTATTTTATAAAATAAAAAAAGGCAAGCGAAAAAAAATTTATTTTATGCTACGTACAACAATAATTAATTTAACTTTTAAGTTCAATGGTTTCATTAAATTTTTTAAGATTCATGTTTCACTGCACCGATAATGTAGACATTAAGTAGACGGACGTGTGAAATATATATGAGGATATATATATATTCATTTATTTATAGGTTTGCCAACGGAAGGAGAAGTGTAATTGCAGTATCAGCGTCAGGCAAAGTGCGGATGTAAACAATAATTAGACGTGCTTTGCTTATTTTATTAAGATTTTTTTATTCAGTCCTTTAAGAATTTCTTGTAATAAGATATACAATATATGATATGTTGGAATATGCAAATGTTTGAACAATATATTAAATATTAAAGTGTTGAGCACTGCATTAGGAGCATTCAAATGTTCCATATATTAAAATAAGAATAATTCAAAAATAAATAAATAAAAAGGTGAAAAAATTTATCCTCAGTTTTAGAATTTAAATTGTAACACAGACAAAAAAATACGATTATTGCTTATTAATATACTTATTAGTATTTTAAAGTTTTTTAACAAAGTTCTTGAGTGTTCGAAGTTCATAAAATTTTAAAATAAGTATTCAATTAAATTTATACTTAAGTGTACTTAAATGCAATTAGATGTTGGAATAATATATTTATACATATTTTTACATAAATAGTGGAATAGTAGTCTATAATAAATATATATGTATAAAACTTATTGTTAAAATCAACATTTTTTAAAAATTTAACATCTTAATTAAACTAAATATGTTAATTAAATTAAATTTATGGTTTTTAAAAAAATATATGACCGCAAGCATTTATTTAATCGCAACAATACTTAATTGTTTACATCTTTTATGATTTAATTATTTTATTATGTATGTACATAATTTAGTAATTGTTGAGCAAATTATTTTACCTAAATCAAGCCACTGTACTGAAGGCTAGAGTCGCTTAATTAAATACATTTAAACCATTTAAACTCTGGAATACACGATTGTCATTATCATTGTCAATTTGTAAGATGTCAATGGCTGATAACAAATTGCATTAAATTGCAAAATATTTTCTTACCATAAAAAAATAAGGAAACGTGTAGAATAAGACAAACTTTAAGATACTCACATTAATGTTATAAATTAATATGATATGTATTTCCTTAAGCGAGAAATAAAAATACATAAAATATGTAATATTAAAGCAATCGTTTAAGCGTTTTCTTGATAAGAAGAGTTGAAATGAGATATAGAATTATTATTACTTTTATAAAATTAGAAGGTATACCACTAAAGCAAATTATAGGTTGTTAGGCGTAACATACTAATATAATTTTATAAGACTCAATGTAACATTTATTTTACAATTATCTTAAATATTTATATTTTAACAATTATATAAATGCAATTTTCTTAAATATTTAAGGTGAGAATGGACATTTTTTTCATAAGTATCTAAATAAAAAGTTATTTTTATACTTCGGATAGAATACAAATTAAACAAGAGATAAAATTAATGACGAAGTGACTTTAAAATGTAAATGTCCGTATTTAAAAATTATTTTAAAAAAATCTGGGAATGTATTTTATTTTTGCAGAACTCAACTTTGGTAATAGTTGTAATGATATGTTACCAAAAAAATGTTATAATAACTTGAGTTTATTAAAAGGTAATGCAATAATATTCAGTAAATCTTAACTTTTTGTTGTCCACAGATTAATATGAATTACAAACAAGTAAATGAGTTATCATCTAATCGATTAGTATATTTGTTTGCTTTTAATTGGTGCTAATGAACCAATTGGTAATGAACCTTCGGGAGTCTGGTGGATTCGTTATATTTACGTCTTCTTATCTGGGAATTAATGTCTTCTTGTCTTGTTAGTTGACGTAGGTTTTCATTTGAAATTACGCGAGGTCACCAGATCTTAAATATATTGCGCAGGTATATATTAGTAAATACTTGCAGTATTTGTTTGATTTCAGCATGTTTCTAGCCATATTTCAGAGCCATAGAGTAATACAGACTTAACGCATGTGTTGTACACATTGATGTT
>NC_051847.1:21124407-21139089 GCF_002237135.1 Teleopsis dalmanni | reverse complement strand
AGTCACGAAGACACAAATTTCCAATGCTCTCATTTATGATACATTCATAAGTAACTTATGCAGAAGTAGTCCGGTTAACATGTATTTAACTAAAACATGGCAACTCTGGTTTAAAAGAATAGTAGAACAAAATACATAAATACAGAACCAAACCAATGAGAAAACTGAAGTGTATATAATTGTATCCGTAATATGCGAAATGCAAACTTTCCGTATGTGCATATCCTCGTATTTGTGTAATTCACATATCTAATCAATCTGTCAAACTAGTCCAATGTTTGAAGAAATAATTTCTAGACATATTTTTATCTCGGCAGCAAGTTCAAGGTGCAACATTCTCTGATTGTAGCTCCATCAAAACGGACAACTCTGAATTTTAAATATTAAACGGAAACAATATAAACAAACAGCATAAAAAATGTTTTATAAATATTACTTTATCACAACACTTTTAATATTCGAACTTTGGCAGCAGAAATCAACTCAAGCAGCACCAACACCATGGTTTCCTGAACATGCTGGCTACGATGCCAACTTGGATCCTGTAGTATGGTCACGAGCATTTGTAAAAGACTATATACGAAAGTCTAGAAAACCAGTAAATAATAATTTTATAGATGAAAAAATGAACTTTGATATATTATCCACATCAATACAAGGTGGTAATATTGATAAGTTCTATCGTTTCAAACGACCAAAACATAGTTCAAATAATTTTGATTATATGTCATATTTGAATAATCAAGATCGTATTAATTCAAATCAGTTCAATAATCAAGTTTTTAATGAAAGAGAACCGAAGCCATACAGTTATGGAAACAGGAAACAATCCACTAAGTTTCTGAATACGCCAGGCTTTAAAAAGAATTTTTCACGTCCGCCACATAATCTCAACACTCAAGCATATAGACGCCTCAATAGAAACTAAAGATTTGAAACGAATAAGAATTGGAATAAAACAAAAAAGCATATTTTAGTAGTATACTTATTATCTATTGTAAATACATAAAAAATGAATAATAGTGGTTAAATTATTAACTAGAAATAAATCAAAATTATGTGAAAAGTGTGTTTATGTTTATACATCAAATTTATCAAATTCAATTATATAACATCAAATTTATTCAATAAACGTGAAAAATTGAGTGAACAATTGGAATAAAATTTTTTATTTGTGTGTATATAATTCACTTATTTTATTTAACTAGAAATATCAATTACGAATCTGTATGTGTGCATAATCTCTAACAAAAACATATAATCATTTTCAAATGATTAGTGGTGAAAAATTAACCTGATCCGTTGCCAAGAATAATTAAGCAAAATTCAGAGGGTTGCACACTTGGACATTCTAAGCACAATAATAACTCAGTACACTATCGCATGACACTCTCCATGAGTTAGTGAGCCCTTTCCGGCCAGCTTCCAAATATTTTTCCCACTAATTTAATTGTTCTAATTCGAAAAAGAAATAAACAAGGGAATGAGAGGGTTAATCAACCTTAAAATACACGCTTGGTTGATTAATCTTAGAAAGGAAGACACGAATATGTCATAGAAATCTATGTCAGAGATTAAACTTTAGTTTTCCTTCGTATATTGAGACATTTCAGCAACTATTGAAGTTCTTGAAGTGATTCGAATAAGTAATGAAGACCCACATTTCAAATCTTTCGAAGAAGTAAACATGTTCCTAATAAACACATTGTAGCAATACAATGAGTTATTAAGATTAATAAATTTATAAAAAATCATAGAAGTAAATATATTGTATTTAATTCAATTTATTAATGTTCAAAACTACATATATGACACAAATACATCTGGCTTGCAATATAATTTTGTATTTGATTATAGTATTTTGATATTATTTGTGTGAAAAATGCTAAAAGTATGTTTTTTTTAAATTGTAAGATGGATATTATTATTAAGTTAAGGGATTTCGCTCTGTAAAATAAAAATCTATTATGCCCCTATGATAGATCTTTGATGGAGTATTCTTTTGACTGCAATTTTCTCAACAAATTGTAGTATCAAATCTACTTTAACGAGTCATATATCTTCATCTGATAAAAGATGCCGAGTTAAGTGTTTCTCTCGTTTATCTAAATGGACAAGTACTAGATAACCATTTCTTTTTCTCTATAAAACAAAGATGATAATTTAACTTACTAAGACCTGCCAAAATTATTGTAACGATCTTTACGTTAATTTCATTCACAACATTTAATTAAATTTAGCGATATTGTTTATGTAAAAATTAAGAATCCATTATGGCTTAAGCCGCAGAATGATTCTGGACTTTCAAACAGCGATATTCTAACGTGATTTAGGCCAAGAAGTTCCAACTTTTAAAGATATTCTTACTCCTGTTTTATTATCTCCTAAAAAGAATTGAACGCATTAAGTGCTATCACGTTATCTGTTACTATGGTCCTAAAGGTTATCTTTAAAGTTAAAATAAAATATGTGCTTGCAAGATAATTGTCATTCCACTTTTGAGTATTTTAGCCTGATTCATAAACGAATGCTCCTAATCTTTCTTTAGACAAGACACCACACGTATACCTTATAGATTATGGTATATTTTATTATTTTACCCAAACCAACCCGATATATTTTATTACTTAATTTGAAATAGTTAACAATTAATTTGAAAAATTGCAAATAGTTTTAATAATGTTTATTAAATTGTCCAAGAATATGATCAAGTAATTTAGGTTAGATAAGGTAAATATGTGAAAAACCGTAAAGCACACATGGACCTATTGGTTAAAATCTGCTTTTATTTGTTATGCAAGAATAATAGTACCAAAATTCTATTCTCTTGTTGATAAGAAAGATTTTGGGTGAAGTCAGCAAATAATGTTGTGTGTACATAAATGAAAGCAAATATGTTTTTCTACATAACACATAGAATACAAGCAAACAAAATCTATTTTTAAGAACTTCATAGCTTAAATATTTCGCACCTATTTGGAAGAGATTTGAAGATTCACTGTTCTTCTAATTGTGTTTTTTTTTTTGAAACATTGGATCAAGGCAAATCAAAGTACTATGTCGGTTTCAACATTTAAACTTACTAACCAAAATGAACTTCAGCATACGATTAAGTTCGCGTGAAGATAAGTAAATATGATGTAACTTTTGTATAAAGTGATCAGCAGATAAATAAGATAAATAAGGTAATTATTTGCATAAACAAGCCCATTTGAAATTCGTTCGACCCGAATTAATGCTACGCATGCGTCGCTTATTTTCAATCTTCTGGAAATGTAAACTTAAACATTTTGAAGTATATTATGCTAGCAAATGGTAGTTACAGCAAATACGATTTATGAATGAAATTAGATTTGATTTATACAAAATTCAGATATTTAGAATTCAAATTAGCACCTTTAATTTACTTAGCCAAATTTGTAAATGAAGTAACGCCAAGGGTTAGTAGGTAAATTTATGGCAAAAATGTTTAGTGATTTTCAAACTATAAAAGCTAAACGCAATTCACTGAACCTTAAGTACAAATTTCACTCCAAAAGAGTACAGTATTATAAAAACGAAAATAAAGGATTAATTAATTAAATCTACTTCATCAAAACCCTTTAATAATATCAAAATGAATTCAACTACAATTTTGGCTTTCTGCATTTTGGGTGTATTTTACATCAGTAGCACACAAGCAGTACCTGTGGCGATCTACGAAGTTCCTGTTGCCGCCGTATCAGATACAGCTCCATTAACTTTGTTGGATATTGAACAATCAAATGAATCGGCAATAGATGGAGAGTCGGAGAGATTAGCACGTGGTCTTGGTTTGGGCGGCAAATTCGGTGGATTTGGAGGTTTAGGACATGGAAGTTTCAAAGGTTTTGGAGGTCTTGGTGGTCTTGGATTTGGTGGACTCCATGGACTGGGTGGAGGTTTTGGTGGTTTAGGATTTAAGAATCTTTTTGGTAAACATTTTGGTTAAATGTTTTATCTAAAAAATTGAATATTTTTTGAAAATTCTTGTACAAAGTTTTTATAAATAGTTACATTTTTTTTACCAAATCATTTTTATTACAAACAATACCAAATATTCAGTTATTAAGTAAAAATCACATTTGTCACGTTTTTTAGTTTAAGATAATTTCAATAAAGAGAAAAAAAAAAAAAATGTTGGTGTCTATTATTTTCATGTTAAGAACTGAATCTTAATCAAAACTTGTATTTGGAAAGGAATTAAAATAATTATTACTGTATGATTAATATATATCGTGATATATATTTCTGATAACATTACTTATATAAAAAGACAATGTCAATCCAGTATCGGTACAGTCTGCAATCCAGATGGCAATACTTAACAAAGGTTCATTGATAATATTTTTGATTACAAAGATATGTCCAATTTTTACCTTCGATAGGAATAATAATAGTGGGTGCAAACTATTCTTAAGTATAAAATCCTTTTTAATTCTAAGATGCCTCAAGATAATTGGAAAAAAGTCAATAAACTTTTTTATATCTTGTGATAAACCAAATGATCACAAAACTTTTATACAAAAGGCGAAATATCTTTTATCGGCTAAATTCATTTAAAATCACTAAAGATCAGACAAAGTCGCAGTTTTTCGCTCTATTGGAAGCCGGTATGTTGCACATTTTGTATTCTTTTCTATCCTCGATTAAATTTATTATAACATTTTTATATTTTTTAATTTAACAGACACGTAGTACCTTAATGGTTAAATAAATGAAAACGGGCTAACAGTTATTAAGTATTAAAATCTGTTTAATTCTAGGATGACTATAAATAATTGGAAGAAAGACAATGACATTACTTATAGTTATAGCCAATTATAATAGTTATGATTGTGAAAACTGTGGCAACGACTCGAAATAACGCTAACAAATAGCCTTAAAAATAACTTAAGTTTTTAGAGACTTCTTTCTGATTTTTAAAAAATTTATAAATTTATTTAGTTATAATTTATTTGCATTTGTTGATATAACTGCATTGCCTCCCAAAGTATTCTAAGAACGATTTTAATTATTTTCCTTTGCCTTTTTTCTCAAAAGTTGTCTTATTTTGAAAAGCATTGGCCTTTTATTTGATCCCATCACCTCTGCTTGAGCAGATTGCACTAACTCCGGCAATTCAATAGCGTTTACATCACGGCAACCCCATAAGGTGCACCTAACTCTCATACGGAACTGTCCAGCAAACTTTCGTAAGTTCTTACGTATAAATTGAAATTGAGTTTGGTTCGTAGCTAAACTTAAATGAATTCAAACAATTTTTTTATTAAAATATAAAGTTTTTCTATTAATACTTACGCAAAACTCCCACATTCGCGTCAAAAGTATTCGCATCTATGAACGTTTTTCTTGTAGTTGTTGTTTGGGTTTCAGTTACATTCTCGTTACATTTCACTGCGTGGAACCAACTGAGCGAAATTGGAACTAAGAAATAAATTACAAGTTTACTGTTGATGAACTTCATCCAACTGTTCACCCTTCAAAAGTAAAAGCTGTCAAATGAAATTTATTTATATACCATCACGCAGTTACAAATAGTTTTGAAGTTAATTTAAATGTTATAAAAAATATTTATGAGCTAATTAAAAAGACAGTTAATTAAATAATAATATAATTTTCTTGATTAAGACACTTTCTCCTTTAATTAGAATCTTAATATTAGTTGGACTAATCTGATTTGATTTTGAGAATTAGAATTTTTAATCGATTTAAATAAATGTTTTATGACAAAATACTAATCAATGGAAATTATGTCATATATACAAATATAATTCATATATACAAATATATGTGTAATTTGTAAACATTTCAAATAAAAATTTAAATTTTCTATATACTAACAAACTGTATAGAAATCAAATGAAACCGAAATGAATCACAAATGTAAATTAATCAGTCTTCTAAAAATTTGTACAAATACTGGGATAAAAAAAGTACAGATGAAACGATATATAAATAACATCAAGCCAAATTTATGCATTGTTGACCTCTAATACTAGAAACCGGATTGAGTAGCAAACATAAATATTATTGACATAAACTAAAATCAAATTAATATACCGAACTCTATGTTATAGAATCTAGGATAATAATATGAAGTTTATATTTAAAATTTTCTGCTGACTTTATAATTTTTGTAACACAAAGAATTTATTTTATTTATGTATTATATTTATATAAAATTTTTTTTTTTTTAATTATTTTACCTTTTTTATTAAATCTTCTACAAATCAACTCAGAACTAACAATATATTATATATTAAATCCTTCACCTCCTAGGAGAAACATAGGGCCGCAGAACTAACAATAAGTTATCGCTAATTGCAGTAGTAGAAGAAAGAAAATAGATAATTATTTGCCCTTAGTCAACCCTTCGTCCAATTTCGTTTTCTTAAATAGTTGGGTTTACCATATATAGTTCCTTTTGAGTCGCTGGGTTCCAGTGCTGTGGGTGAGATTGCTTGCAAGTGAGTTTAGGTAATTCCTGAATTTGACTGCGTACTTTTATGTATTAGTGACAATTACGTTTATGACTTTGTTAATTCGAAGATCTCTATAAATATTCGTATTTTTCATATACCAGGGTGACCGACTATTTGCCGAAAGATTTTCGATTGAGCTCTTTGGCGTTTTTCAATGTTTAATGGAGAAGCAGAGCTGCAGAGTTCATTTTAATATAAAATATAAATTAAATATTATTAAATATTAATTATTAAAATATTATTTAATATAAATATTAAATATATTTAATTGTATGTACATACATCAAAACTGACAACAATGCTATCAAATACTTGCCTTTAAATTTATCTAGAGAAATATTAAACTAACACTATAAATATTCTAAAACATATTAGCTGTTATAACTATTTTAAGTAATCAAAATTGACTTTTTGTTTTGTTTTGACGGAAAAATATTTGTTGTAGAATTCCAAGCTTAAATCCTTTTATGAATGATGTAGATGCTTTTCTAAAACATCTTTTAAGATTGCAGTAGTCTAAATATATGACGACTTGCTGTTGTGATATCTCAATCAAAACCTCACTGCAAAGTCACTAAAATACATGGCCTGGTATTATCGTGGTATACCACAACACCTATTCTCTTGTTTAATTCCTTTGGTATTTTCTGTTAAATTTTTTTTTGTAATCGGATATTTACAAGTAGTTAAAAAATGTTTTGTAATCAACATTTCAATTCTTTTGTGATCTCATAAATATTTATATCCAATTTATTCATCGACTTATTTAATAACAGATCGATTAAGTGAGTACCATGTTTCAGTCAGGGAACCATTTTTAGCAACTGGTTATTATACTCGTAGAATATATTTATCACAAAAAACCACAAAAGCTTGCACATTCCCGTTCCATAATTTTTATTCCTATTATTATTTATTATTACTTATTTATTAGTATTATTTATGTATTTATGTAGGATTTCGCTCAAATTTCACATGCTATAATTTTAAGGATGCTTAAAAAATAAAAAAATGTTCAACAATAATGAATTTCCCTATTAGCATGTAAAACAAAGTAATGAACTTCGAGATTAACTAACAGAAAAACGCTGATTACTTTTTACCCAATCCAACATATCAACCACATATTAAAGAACTTTGATTGTTAGCCAAATTAATTTATATTATACACAATATGATAAACACATATTGGTCAACACATATGTTGTTTTATATTGGAGATATCGAAAAAAATTTGATACACTGCTAAATCAAACAAGCAGTCCACATTTAAATTTTGTTTAATAAACTTTTAATAAATTTATGCTTTTATTTTGCCTAACTAATAAAACTTAATGAATGCTTAAAAATTTTAAATTAATAACTTTTATTTTTAACAATATTCATATTTTTAAAATTTAATTAGTATTCTACATAAAATACTTTTAATAACAACAATTTACTATAGCTTAGAATATCACATTTCGTCCATTTATATGCATTTAGTAAGTCTTACACTTACACAGATTGAAGATAAGATACTATTTGTTACTTTAAAATTTACAACACAATCAGTACAAGCAATAAAACTTTCGTTTAATATATGTTTAATGTTTAAACTTTTAACCATAAAATCCACCACCAAATCCACCGAAACGATTAACAACACGTGTACGAGTCCGAGTTATAACACGGGTACCTCCAAAACCACCACCGTAACCAAATCCTGGGCCAAAACCAGGTCGAAAGCCAGGACCAAAACCAGGTGCATATGGTGGTGGAGGCGGAAAACCGAATTGACGAGTTTTACGTGCTGATATATTTTCATGGCCCTCCGTGTCTACAGCTGGTAAATTATTATCCAAATTAGCATCTTTTAAGGCAATAGAATCTACATCATCTGCGCATATAAGTTCAGCAACTATGAGTCCAAGTAGACACAGGAATAACAATCCATAGGTCTTCATTTTTTTAGCGTATAACTTGTTCCAAATATTAATTTTAACTAAATTCGGCGAATGTTATACAATTGATTTTATAGCTTTAGTGTCTTAATTTTTTTTTTAATATTTCAATCAAATAAAATATTAAGAAATAAAATTATAATCATTTTAGTAAAGTAAAGAAAAAGAGATTTTTAATTTTATTTTTTGTTATACGGAAGTAATTATCTGTAGAACAGTGAAGCAAAAAAATGTACTCAACAAAATTTATCAACCTATGGAGGTAAAAAATTTTTTATATATATGGATATATTTATAACTATTGTAGATATATTTATGAAAATATATTGTCAAAGTATGTAAGTGGATATATGTGCAGTCAAATTTTTGTTTCTTATAACTATAACATTATATTCATATCTACAAAAAAATACTTACCTAAAAAATTACTAAATTTATATAATTTATTAGCAAAATTATTAGAGATATTTGTCTGATAACTGTAAAATACAATAGATCGTTTTATTAGTTTTATTTATTTTATAACAATTTTATTTTGAAATAACGAAATTTGGCCCACCGTATTATGTATTAATTTCAAGTACACAATAAGTACTATAAACGTCAATTTTGATCAAATAAACGTATGAAAAATACACAATCAAAACTTTTTCGGAATTCTTTTGTCAATCTTGACCACATAAAAGAGTTTTAAATAATTTAGCAACGTCATCTATTTATTATTTAAAATTGGCTTATTAGATTTGTTGGGCCAGTGTGCGGCAGTTACTTCCAAATACTTGAAACTTTATATAAACAAATCATAGATTTCATATTAAATCAATTTTTTTTTCAACACAATGTTATATCAATTAGGAAATTTGATTAGAAACAAAATTACAAGATAATTGATACTTGGAATTACCCAATAAATATATAATTCTGACTGACACCAGCTTTTGAGTAGTACGAATAAATAAAATATATCTACATAAAATAAAGATTGCAAAGTATATATAAATACAATACCGTATTTGAAATAATTATTCCTTTAAAATTTTTCTTAACATTCAATATATATAATGTCTCACGCGATTCTAATGTCACTTTTGTTCACAAATCATGGATCGAACACAATCGAAATATATCATTTGAATAAGCTTAAGCACACTGAAATCACAGAAATTGTATGCTCTTTTTTTCATGGATGTAAACCCCATATTCTTGTTTCTTTCTACATTTATGATGGAGAGAATAAATCATCCCTTCTAAGTACCAGAAGTAAGCACTGGCCCAGCCTCTGATGAAAAATTACCTAACGCAAGATGGACAAAATGGCGAATGGCGAATTATGGTGAAACATTTAGAACATCTTAACTATTGCATAAACATATAACACATACAACATATAAATCTATTAACATAAAAGTCTATATAAAAGAATTTTCTACAAATTTTGGCTTTGTGACCTTGTGATTTTGGAGGATCAAGCCTCTTCAAGAAGTATGATTAAATATATTACTTATAAAAAAAAAACATTTTATTTTATTTTGTGAATCATATTTTAACGTTTTATTTTTTTCAATAAATAAAATTATCTGTTCCAGTGACAATTAAATATCAAATACATAACTTCTTCACACTTTTTTTAATACACATAATTTGTTTTTAATTAAGTAGAACGCTTTTTTAATTTAATTAAATCACATAATTTTATTGCACTCTTTGATATTTCTAATAATTCAATTTTTCAACCGAAGATACCGCCACCAAGTCCGCCAACACCAAATCCCTTCGCTTTAAATTGAACTTTTCCAAAACCAAGACCACCACCAATAAAACCTCCACTTCCATATCCACCATAACCATAACCAGAGGCATAAGATGGTATTGTTTGTACTGTTGAAATGGTCGAAACGACGGGAACTGTGGTAATAACAGGCACAGTCTGTATTATCGGAACAGTTTGTATGGGTGTTGTATAAACTGGTGCAGTAACACCACCAACGAAGCCACCAACTACACCACCTCCAACAATACCACCACCACCACCGCCCCCAATCAAATGACGAGTTTTTCGCACTTTGGTGTTGTCAATATTAATTGCATCCACTGATGTCTCCAATGGATTTTGAGGCTGTGTCAGCAGTGCTACTGTTTCAATAGGTTGAGCCAATATTTGTTGTTGTTGGAGCAATATGAAACATACAAACATGACCAACCCTTTAAACAACATTGCGACGGTTTTGTCTGATATTTTTTTCTTTTTTTTACGCAAAAACAAATTATTTGCTTTAATTTTTTAATATTTTTTAACGCTGTCAAAGTTTTGGCTTAAAGCTGTGCGGCCAGTTTGCGTCCAGCGCTGGACTACTTGTGATTTCTGTTTGAATTTTGCAATATTTTCGGCATTTATATTAAAGTAAATTACTAAAAGTTTGATGAATTTTAATGTGATTATGTGCAAAGTTTATCTTTTTAATTCACACCTGCAAAAACGAAAAATGAGATTCACTGAAAATTTGTCTGTTTTAAATTTTTTAAAAAATAGTATTTCATATAAAACTTAAAAATCAGTTTAAAGGGCAATCAGCTTTTATCTTTTATCTTTTAAAATTTTCAAAATATTAAATCAACTATTTCAACTATAATCAGATATATTGATGACTTTAAATTTTAAGAAATTTTAAAGCAAGAACTACAACTTTTTTCAAAAAAAAGAATTTGTTTATTTTTAAAATTGATAACAATTGAAAAAGACCAATAACTTCTACGTATTTTAGCTTATTTCTATAAAAACATAATATAAACAATCTTTGTTCATCAGAAATATGAATCTGCTTTTTTGAGATTCATCAAAACTGCAGCCTTAGGAAGACAAGACTCATGTATATGCTTCTTTTATAGTCTCTCAGCATATTTTCTTCTTTCTATGATTGTTTTGTTTACAAATTTATATTGTTTTCAAGTGTTTCATCTGTTTTTATATTTTTATCTACTACGGAGAGCTCACTTCAGTCATAGACTTTTGTATTTATTTACAAAATACTAAAAATCTTACAATAATTTTAAAACAATGTTTGATTTAATAACAAATAGTTATTAATTATTTGCAAAATAAACGGATTAATAATTGATATCGTTTTCAATGAACATTAAAAATATCACAAAAAAAGGAGTACATAGGGCGTTCTAAAAGGTTTCCGCCTGAACACTAAGCGGATATATTACAACCAAATTTTATTTTTATGCACAAAATTTTAGAAAACAATCTTAAACATATAAAAATGAAAGTCTTTATGGGATACTAATCTTTTCTTCGGCGTAGTCACACACAATAACATATCAGATTACCAATTTTAATGCAGAATAATGACATTCAAAAGACCATATGACTCTACGACCGCACCCATTTGACATCTCTCGGTTATTGTAGCCGAAACTTAATAAAAAAAAGTAACAAAATTTACTCAAGTACCTAGTAAAGACATCGTATATCACAGACATCGCTTGAAAAGATATCAAGTACCTTTATAATCATGTCTTGAATAACCAGTCACTGGTTATTTGACAGACACGCTTCTACGTTGGAAGCATTAGAGCATCTATAAAAAAGTTTAAATTATGAATAAATTATGTCATAAAATAAGCGACAAAGAAATGATATATATTTTTATATGTTAAGCTTAAAACTGTTCGAACACCCCTCGTATATAAAACAATGCTGAACTAACAATGAATGGTTAAGAAATTTCAGTTAAATTGTAATATTTATGTACATATGTTATTTTCTGAAATAAATATATACCTGCTTTAATCTGAGTCTGAGCATTAGCATCTCGCTAAATATATGAGAAGGTTATTGGCATGGAAACTACTATCGAAGTTTAACACATCAATTTTAACAGTTGTGACCACGTGCATGGATGGTTAAGTCGGAGCATAAATACAATACACAACTTCCAACATAAACAATTATGAAATTCAAAACAAACATTTGAAAAAATTTACAAGTTTTTTTTTTGTATACTTGGAAATTCAATAATTTTTTCGCAATCAATGAGTCTTAGAAAATAAACAAAATTTTAACAAAAAAACACATAAAAACCTTAAAAAGATTGAAACCTATATTCACAACGTCAGAAACTTAAGAAGAAGTTGGAATTATTTAGAGAAGAAATTTTTTATACACAATACAGTATGAAAAATATTAGTTTTTTGATATTTCTAAAATTCCTGTTAATAATAAATACAGACTGTGCAGATACTGAAAATCACTCAGATCTAACATTAAAAGCTGTTAATCAAAATAGACTTACGCGTTCTCTAATAGCAAATGAACCAACGATCCAAGCTGTGCCAGTAATTTCTCAATTACCAATTGTGCAACAAGTCCCTATAGTGTCAAGTGTGCAACAACCAATAGTGGGTGGCGGTGGTGGTGGTGGTGCAGGCATTGCTGGTATAGGTGGTGCAGGTATTGCCGGAATTGGTGGTGGAGCAGCAGCGGGTGGATTTGCGGGAGCTGGTTTTGGTGGAGGTTTTAAACGTTATCGTGAAACTTATCATATTAAAGCTCGTGGACTCGGTGGTGGTTTCGGCAGAGGTTTCGGTGGCGGCGGCTTTAAAGCGCGTTATTCTTCTGGTGGTTTTGCTGGTGCAGGTGGTTTGATTGGAGGTGCCGGAGTGATTGGTGGCGGAGGAGGATTAGCGGGTGCAGGACTGTTAGGTTAATACAATATTCTTATATATTGATACAATTTTTAATTTATTTAAAAACTAAGAATTTGAATTGAAAATAATTACGAAATTTCTATAAAATATTTTAAATTATTAGAAATATATTTAAATCTGCAATTAAGTTAAAGTATGGTATGTAAACGAGTACATATTAATGAAAACAGCTTCGTAAGATGAATTTTAAATGTCATTTCAAATCGACTTTTTAGATATAAATTGATCAGCGACGGACTACAGGACCACTAAATTTTTATATTTTATGTCATAAAACATGCATAATATATCTGATTCTATTACTTAATACTTATCTAAATACAATTATTGTATTTGAAGTTATGTGAATTACTTTACTTGAGCTTTCACTTACAACTAAGCCATCATGCCTAAGTGATAAAATTAGATATTATATTGGTTTAGTTCTTTAGCTATGTTAACACTATTGTATTAAATGTTTATTATAGATGAAATTCAGTCAGTATACGATTACTATTGTATTTAACTCGACAAATATGCAGAAGGTATGCCATTTCTCACACAAAGTCTTATAAGAATATACTAAAGAGGTGCAAGAAGTTAAACTGTAACATAGTATAAACTGTAAACATAGTATATATGCACTATATTACTCATACCTTTTTTTAATTTTTTAATGAAATATAATATTACTTATATTGCTAAACACACTTTTTTGTGTTTCATTAGAAACTTAGTAAGAAATAGGTGTTAGAATTAAACTCAATAATATGATTAAACTTAAAATTCAAGGTTTTATTCATAATACTATATAGGTTTGGAAAATCCAAATACAGCAAATTTTAAATAATTTGTAACAAACTTTAAAAAGATAAAATCTTCAGGTTCTCTAAACAAAAAAAAAGCATACAGTATGAGTAAACCATTCCATTAATTGCAATAGCTAATAAGTGAGTAACTTATCCAAAACATAAAGTTTCGTAGTTATACACATATCCATATACGAATAAAACGTGCAAAATTAATTTCAAATTTGTTTTTGTACATGGGCACCCTGTTTCCTTGTTGCACATATTTTGCTGACTTGCGCAATTCAACCCCAACTATGCCACTCACAAACAGTGTTGCCCGCAATCGAGAATTTGTTTAGAAGCAAACAGAACCACAGGAAAATTCATGCCAAAAAATTCACTCAATTAAAAAAGGCAGGAAGCCTCTTCAATGTTATTCCAATTTGAATTCAGTTGCTTAACTCAAAGTGTCGAGTGTGGTCGGTTTCTAAAGTGGCAAGTGGAATATACATGTATTTATGTACGTATGTACACAGTACATATGTATCATGTGATAAAAGTAGAAGCGGACAAATTCCCTGTATATATTTAAAATAATTGACATTAATAGAATGAATTCATATAAATTTAATGTAATAAATTAGTGCCGTCATAGAAAACGTAGTGTAACAAAATAAAATTACAAAATACCCGTGAATACAAGTCACTCCTTACCCCGTAAATGTATTAAATCACACATAAAATAACTAAAAA
>NC_051847.1:21121153-21124307 GCF_002237135.1 Teleopsis dalmanni | reverse complement strand
TATCCAACTTCCTGATTATAATCCTTGCTATTATTGGATCTGCTTCATTCGTTTCAGCCCCTGGATACATTCTATCGATGTGTCAAGCAACTTTTTCAAACTTGACGCTGAATCATTATATAAAGATGGTTGATCGAGCAATTTATCGACCAATATTGTAAACAACATTCTTTCATTTTCGTACCTTTGCGACAAAATCTCCCAAGCTACATCATAATTCAATTCCGACACTGGTAGATGTTGTATCAGCTTGCTTGCTTCTCCTTTTACTAATGTTTTGAGTCGATACATTTTCTCAACATTCGAAATTTTTCCATCCTCATGGATAAGCCTTTTATATAGATCATGAAAAGACGACCATTCTTCAATATTACCGTTGAAATTTGGGATTCTAATGCAGTCAAGCTTAACGTTGTTCCCCTCACGTAATTTTTCCATTTTATTGGCTAATTCATCTAACGCCTTATCGTATTGGTCTTCAATCTCATCATAATCATTCATAATGTCTACTTCATTTCAATAACCAGCTTCTTATAGATACTTCTAATGTCTTCGAACTTTCTTTTCCAGATTCCATTAAGTTGTTCCAATCGCGTGACAGTATCATAATGGTCAAGATTTTCTAACATCTGTCTTAACCTTGCGATGTTATTGTTATATTGCTCTACTAGATTGTTGATTTTATTTTTCTCAATTTGACTTTCCGTTATTTTCTCGTCTACACTTTTGCTTTCAACAGATTTTGCATTTCTATCTTTGCTTTCAACTATTTCTTCGAGCATTGTTTTCACCTGAATCACTTTTTGATGCACTGTAGTGTAAAAGTCCTCATTAAAATATTTGTCTTCCTTATTCTCCGTTAAGAGTATTTTCTCGTGATTATCTTTAAATTGATTCCATAATCCTTGTACTTTATCTAAACGTTCTTTTATTGTATTCGCACGCAACTCACGTTTGCTGCTATTCTTATCGATATTCTTAACATCGTCATATATTGCTCTTTGCTGTTTTAGCAGAGCTAATAATTTTGATGGATCCATTTTCTTTTTACCGTACCGATATTTAAATCTCGATCAATGCTTTTTGCACTATATTTAAATTTTTGGCACCGATGTTTAAGCCTCGGTCCACGCTTGTATCTTTTAGCACTGCACTATATATTTAGTTTATGGCACCCATGTTTAAGCCTCGGTCCACGCTTGTATCGTACTGTACTATATATTTAGTTTATGGCACCGATGTTTTAGCCTCGGTCCACGCTTGTATCGCACTGTACTCAATTTCACTTTATGTCTCGAAGGACCAAAATGTACATTTAACAAATTAAAGTACACACACTTTGAGTAATTTTAAACTACTATCTTTATTTCATTTCTAGTACATGTATTTATACAATTATTTTATCATAAAACTAAGTGTTAAATTTGTTATCGCAACGTTGTGGAGTGTATATTAGCTAGTGGACTGTATACTTAGGCGCATGTGTGTCTAAGATAAAAAAGGTTACAATCTTTGTTATTGATACACATGCGCGTTATCATTTTACATTTGTGCACAGCTTGTGCTATAATCATTAAACATTGAAAAACAATAAAATTTTATCTTTAAAGCATTTAAGTAAACAATAGAAATTTTTTGGAATATTCAAATAATTAATACAGTCCTTTACAAATAGTATTTAGTGGATAACATTTTTGCTTACATATACAGATTAAAAACTTATCTTCTAAAATAATAATAAATCTTGAAAATAAACTATAAAATGTGTTCATGTTTGAACATCGTGGAACCGATTTATTTGCCACTGTGTTCTCAGTTTTCTTTTGTCAATTAACTTGCGGTTAACGGCCGGACATATTTTATTTTCATTATCGTTTTGTTTAAGAACTGGAGTAGAATTTGTCACTGCAAAAGCGATAATTTCGTTTAAATATACCATCGCGCTTTCGATTTCGTCTTCAAATTTTAAAGAAACATTTATAATCAGGTCAGTATTAAGAAGCTCTCTAAATGTGTCCCAGGATGTTTTGCAATTATAGATTAGTTTTGTTCTTGGAGTGTGTGGTTTTAGCTCGCTTTTATATGATAGCATAATTGGTGAGTGATCCGATTAGAGATCAGTAAGTGTATTTACTGTAAGAAATCGATTGCTTATATTTTTGGTCACGAAAAATTCAATCACGTCTGGTATTTTGTTCATATCTGTAGGGTAGTACGTAGACTCATCTGTGCTTAAAATGTCTCGTTTTTTGTCAATAATAGCATTATGTAAATTTTCCCTTTACTGTTTGTAATTCTTGAGTCCTACAAAGTATTTTTTGCAATTTAATCTGCACCAGCAATGTATCGATTGCCAAGAGTATTAAGGTAGTTCAATTATCCATTTTTCGAGTTATTGTATTTTGGAGGGCAGTATACAGCTGATACTGCTAACTAGTCTTTTGTATCTTGAATGTGGACATTTGTAGCTTGAATTTGGTCTGTTTAGAGTAAAGTGGCTATTAAGCATTGTATATTTTGCTTACTAATTACTCCTGTTCCGCCATGGGCCTTGTTGTTAGGATGATTTGTATAATATATAGCATAGTTAAAAATATTGATGAAGCTTTTGTCTGTAAAATGAGTCTCTGATACCAATAGTACATCAATTGCGTTGAGTTTTAATTATGTTCTCAGTTCTAGTAGTTGTTTGCTGATACCGTTTGCATTCCAAGCTAAAATTTTTAATTTATTTCTGCCCATCGAGTTTGGTGATTAAGATGGTTAAAATATGTATAACGTTAGCAGCTTGCGTCATTAGCTGTTTCATCATTTTTTGGAGTTCGGCGAATTCGGAGTTGTTTGATTTATTGCTTATTGCAATGGGTTGAATTGGATGCGATGTTAATATTTCGGAGTATGTTTTAGCTGGTTTGGTTTGTTGGGTGATAGTTATTAGGTTCACAGTAGCTTGAGCTGGGTTGGACGTTTCGTTATTTCGAGTTGTTGTTACATGTTGTTTTGCGCGTGGAGTTGGGAATCGTTTGATTTGAAGAGTCTTATATATTATACAACCTTTGTAATTTGCTGTATAGTTCCCTTTCATCGGACAATCGCTTGTTTTATGTCCCTCGGAGCATTTAATACAGATTGGATTTCTTGTACAAAAGTTTTT
>NC_051847.1:21088693-21116053 GCF_002237135.1 Teleopsis dalmanni | reverse complement strand
CAAAATGTATTAAAAAGAAATATTTTATGAATAAAACTGGAATAAGTAAGCATTTATTGTGGTTTTCATTTTTGTGCTAGAGATGGTTTAATAAAAATTCATGTCTTAGTTTTTAAATTTAAATACTTAAAATGTACTGTATGGGCGCCACTATACTAGATTTCTGGAAAAATGGTTCTTATTTTTCCTATCGGTGTTATATACAATTATTGCTTATACTTGTATTTAAAATAGTACTTCGATATTCCACCCCAGTTTTCCGTATGATTACTTTTGAAAGTCAGATTCGTCAAAACAAACTATAGGTATTGCCATGTAACGTAGTGAAAAAAATAGTTGTCTTTACTAAACTCCATTGTCATACAGGCGTACCCAAGATATCCAAATCAGTCCCACATATGATTACAAAATAATATTTTGATTGATATTGATACAATGTCATGCATTTTTAACCTGTTCCAGAAAGGTGAAAAAGATACCGAAGAGGGATAGTCCTAGAATTTTAGATTGGTATTGAGAATGATTTTAAAGGTATTCATAAAGTCTACAAATTTAACTAATTTATAGACTGTTATTGCTTAAGTTTGCAGTTAATTGCTTTATCAGTTTTCATCAACAACTAATGTAGGTTAGGTTGGAATGGTAGATTTGTGTATTACAAGTCATGAAAGCATAATTAATAGGCCGTTGCGGTACCATACCTTATATAGAAAACCCAAACACCTGTTGCACAAACAGCGTTCCTTTGAGAAGAGACGATTTTCCAATTCAAGTAGACAGGAACCAATCTGTAAAGTCAATGGACTTGGTTGTGTCTTTAATTTTGTAGTATTACAGCTCTGTTAGGCCAGTTAGAAAAACTGCTTCTAAACATTGGAATCTTGAATTTTTGTGCCAATGATGGGTACTGACACATGAGTTAAAATCCAAATTCCTCCTTATTTACGGAGCCGCAATACTGACAAAATTCATGAAGTCATAATGCATGCTAGTAAGCAAGTATGATACGAGTAAATTCCGATACCATAGTGGTAAGTTGGTGCCGATTTAGTTGCAGCAGCTGACTTGTAGAAAATTTATCTCGTTTGGACCAAATAAGTTTTGTGGTGTGATAAGAATTTTTATCTGCCCAAACTTTCCATCATCAACGAAATTAAGAACAAATTAATGAATTAATTAAATGCTGACTTTGTGTGCATTAGTAAATTATTTATTTAATCAACACTGCATAGTATAAAATATGTTAAAAAAAATGTACAAAATTATATATAAAATATTATCTACATAAGTACGAATATAAATATGTTTTATTTTGGGAATGTGGCTACAATTAAAATATAAATATATATTACTAGTTTAGAAGGCATAACAAATTAATTAAAAATAACTTGTAATAACATAAATATAAGTCACACATTTTTAAATATATTACAAATATTATTTAATTTTAAAATGCAAATTTTTTTAATAAATAAAAAAATATGCGTTTTAATTTTTAAACTAATAAGCTGTAAATATTGCTTTGTGGTTCTTTCTAATAAAATTTGTGTGTGTTAGCACCGTGTTTTTTTCGATAATAAAAATAATAATTATCCACCTACATGGGATCCTTATTTCCTTCGATTATGTGTATATTGTTATATTATTTAAATTTTAAACTTTAGATAATATTAAATTGTTTATAAAAGTTTTGCTTATTACATATGTTTTTAATTCATACATTTGTTTAATATGCTTAATTAGGCTAAAATTACTTCATAACATTTATTTTGGGAATATAAAAGTAATAACAATTTTTAATTTATTCGAAATTAGTTTCGTTTCGAAGAATTTATCAAATATTTACAACAATGGGTCAGTAGATGTTTTTCACTTGTTGAATTGCTGTTATGGTGTGTTGGCGCACCTAATTCACGTGTATAAATATCTAAACCGTATTGGCCTTCCTCCGGAAAACTGCAACACACAAATACAAATATTGTGAGAATGGCAAAAAAATATACGTTTATATATTCTATATTGTTATTTAAATGAGTATTTCTGATCAAATTATAAAGTGAAATTTTTAATATTAATAACGTACATGTAAAATGCCTACAGTACACGAAAAGCATTTCGTATACTACAGAGTTTACCTCTTAAAATTGTTAGTAACTACAAGTGGACATATGGTATATGAGTAATATACGTACTTAATTATAAAAGTCACAATGTCATCGAGTGTGCTATGTGTTACATATTTGGATAATTTCTTCTCCTCAATGCCGTTTTTGTGCAACGTAGCCATAAAATCAGTCAACGGACGTGACATGCGAAATTGTAAATCTAGACTTCGTCCAGCAAATATGAGTGGATCCTGGCGAAAATGGAATGAGTAGAATTAAGATTATATTTAACTAATTATGAGTTTAGTTTTACCTGATGGGTTATTGGTATTAAACCAAATAGTCTTGTAGCTTTTGTTGGACCCCACTCACCACTAGCGCAATCAGGTAATGGAACCATAACTGTCTGCAGCTCTTCACAACAAATCTGTAATAAAATTGAAATGTATGTTCATTTTGTTGATGTTTTATCATTTCAACACTTACTTTAAATTTACAAACAGACTTAAACTTCATTGGCTCCCCAGTTAAGTATTCTTGCGGTGTTACAGCATTTGCAAAAATATCCAATAAAAATGCGCCGGAGCAAGGTGCATGTACTCGAAATGCAACTATATTGCCCACGACTGACTGCATAACAAATCGTTTTAATGAAACACTATCATAGGAGTCTTCATCGCTATCATAGAACTTTAGGTTGTAATGGAAAATTAGACAGCTTTGCATATCGGTAGGCATGGCTATACGCACAGTAGCTGCCCCTAACATAATATGAATTTAGTTATTCTAACATATGTAAATTTATAATTTAGACCTACCCGTATCATCTGTGAAAACAACTGCACCATAACCTTCGTCAGCAAAATGCAAACCATATCGAAAGAATAGAGACCGTACAAATGGCAAATTTTCGAATTCTCGCAATGTAATAGGTCGTTTAAGTAGTTGCCATTCTTCTTGTAACGGAAAGAATTCATAAATAAACTCTCGTGGATCCGTTAAAAAGTAATGATCATCATATTCATATCTACATAATTAATATGTAATAATATTATTTCTTTTTAAATGTTGCAAAAAATTAATTAACCTTAGACTGTCATTCTTGCCACGTCCTGTTTTTGGTGCTTCTTTGGCATTAACTAAATGACGTGCACCCCAGTTACATTGCACAAAACGCCAAGCACCTGCCACATAAACTGCATTCCAAGAATTACGAAAACGTGAATCCTGAAACTTGACGCCAGGTTGATAGCCAGCACTCTTAGAATAACCTTTGATAACCACACAATGCAGACCAGCATAACTGCACAAACGTTTAAATAGCACATGATAACTCTCTGTGCCATATTTAATTCCTCTTAAAAGACCCATAGGCGTGTCACCACGTAAATCATCGTCAAAGTGCATAGCATTTAAATTTTTGACCGTTATCCATCGGAAAATGGTGCGTGCTTTTTCAATATCTGTTGTACAACGACCCACCAACATACGCACTAAGTCAGTAAAAGTTTTCTGATCTTCTTGCGCAACCTACAAATTAATAATAATTAATAATTTAATGTAATAACAGTAACTATTCAATAAATCACTTACGGATATGGCTATGCGATCGACATCTTCGAACTCTATAGGATCCGTATATATTTGGAATTTGCTAACTGCTGGTGGTCCTGGTTCTGGTGCTAACATTGGATATTCTAGAGGTATTGTGCCTTCAGTGAATTCATCATCAAGAAATATGCTTTCATTTTGCATGTACTCCGATCGACGTGCACTTATTAATTCCAACATTTCACTTGACTGGCGATCGACTAGAGCTGCAGTCTCATAACGTTCATGTTCGAGCATTTTACGAGTAATGCTCTCCTTCTTTTTACTACGCCGTAATGTCATATTTTTTTCCAAATCCTCCTTTTGTTGTTCATGACGAAGTGTTAGTATATTTTGTTCATCGCGATTACGTCTTGAAGTAGCCAATTCTTTTTCAAATTTATGAGTTAGACGTTGTAGTTCACGTTCCCATTCATCTTGGAATTCAGTTTGAATTTTCCGATCCTCCTCTTCGCGTTTACGTGCAAATTTTCTATATAAATCGTCTTCTTCTTTACGATGTTTCATCTCCAAACGTGCTTGTTCTTCTCTTGCCTAAAAAATTCCGAAAAAAGTTTTTGTATTATTGACTGGATAAAAAGATGGTTTAAAATTGCAACAAAACAACTGTTGCAAATTGCAACATCTCACATGAGATGGCAAAACAGCTGCTTTTTTCCTTTTTTGTTTCGTTGCAAGCATATATACATGGATTTAGGTATAGCAAGATTGCAAGCAATTGCACGAAACTTTGCGCGTGTATTTTGTTGTTACTAATTGCATGCTCGTACAATCTGTGCATTTCATGCACCTTGCAATGAGTTTGCAAGAGATAGTGAATACTCCTATGGATTAAGGATTTAGCAAGCAATTACAAAAAACTTTGTGTGTGTATTTTATTATTATCCATTTCGTGCACCTTACAATGACTTTGCAAGACAGAGGGAGAAGAAATTTTCAACAGACACTCTATATGATTAGTTCACTTTTGGAAAAGTTTACATTATATTTTAAAATGTTATTGACTTATAGTTTATGTTTAAATTGTTATACAGTCTTTCATAAATATTACGGTTTAATAGAAAATTCATAATTGGTTTATTATTTTCTTATAAGTATTTTAAGCATCTCATTAAAGTTTTTATTTGCAATGGTGTGCTAACTTGACTAATTATTATTGTATGTTATGCTTAAGTGAACTAACTAAATACTGTAATTTTTGCTTTGTTTGTATTGAATTTGTTATATTTGAAATTATTGTAGAGCAAATAGTTTAGCTGCATTTTAGATAACAAACATATCTGATAATTGCATGCTTTCAGCTATGGAATACTGTACATTTGCTGACGCATGTCATGAATTTGAAATGGTCTATGGGCACAGACATAGGCCATGCAATATTTGCTTCTTTATAAGATTACATTTATTTTTTTTTCAAAAAATTTATTTGTTTAATATTTTATTACTAATTTGTTGAAATTAATTTTCTCATTGATGAACTCTTGCTGTGTTTTATCTGCACTGTGTATTTCGATGTTATCAATTAAACGTTTAATTAATAAATTTTTATATATGATAGTACATGAACACGATAGTATGACATGGTCTTTGAATATTTAATTATTCTGCATTTATACTAAATATATTATTTGAACATTGCACTGATGGACTAGCAAAATTCATGGAATCAAAATATCTTTTTATACGAGTTGATGCCACAATTACAAGATATTCGTTCATTTTTAATTGCAGATATTAATTAATTATTGCTTTTCTCATCGCGTGCTTAAATTTTTTTTTTCTAAATTACACATTCGTTCATTTTTTCAGTGCCAAGTTCATTGAGTTTTTTAAATAATACAAATTTAAAAAAAAAGATATTTACTATTTAATTCGAATTTGCTTACGAAGTTTTTGTTTCCGTAATATTTTACTCTAATAGTTCAAAAGCCTTTCAATGCTGGAACGGTACGTGCTATCTAAACACCGACTGTTAACGCCCACATCTATTATTTCACAGTCACAAAATTGTGATAAGAGTTTTTGTGAGAAAAAGACGCAATCGGAAATGAATCTGAAAGTGCAAAACTCGAACATTTTGAACTTTTTCCATTTTTGGTACCGCACAGGCAGCAATTTTAAAATTATAGCAAATGAAACTGAAAGTTTTCATTTGTTAGTTATTTGCAAACATAATCATAATCGAACGACTTTGGAAAATTTGAATATCGATATATTCACATATAGCGTAGCGTGATAAGATAAATTTTGAAAATATTTTATTTCAACTATGAAACAATAGCATCTGTATTAAAAACCATCCTTAATTTTTATTAGAAAAATATACCTTAGTTACTAGAAATATTGGTAAGATATGTAGTTTTGATAAGGTAAGGGTTTCTATAATATTTGTACTCCTATTTCAAGGATTCCACTTGAACCATTTTAATTGCTTTGACAATTGTATGGGCTTTTCAGAAAAAAACTTTTCAAGAAGAAGAATTTTTAAAAATTCGATCTCACTTAATCTTATTAGTTTCCTAGCTCTATATGTATAAAAACGCGGCCAGATTTATTTAATTGAAGCGCAATCAAACTGTCACATAATTTCTGCTTTTTTGAGAAGGGTATATTAAAGACTAACAGATACTGATTAATGTGTAGATACCTAGAGAATAATTGATATAGTTCATAATTGCTCATCTGTGTATCAATTTATCTGCTAAACAACTGAATGAGAGATACGTTGTTATGTCTACTGATCTTCCTCAGAGATGCATTACAGGAAAATACAACTTTTGATTTAATTTGAAACATATAAGGTGGTTTGAAGCTATTTCTTATGAAACATAAATCAGCCTTTCTAACAGTAAATAAATGTCAATATTCGGTTTAAATACATTTACAAGATTTAGGATTTCACGCAATACTTAAGGAGTAAAATTCGAGAGAAAAAACAAACTCATGAAAAAGGGATTTATAATTTATTTATTATAAGCTAATGAAGACAATTAAAAAAAATATCTTAAAATTTTTTTTTGGATTAGTTAGGTTAGTTTGATATGATTTTAGTATAATGAAAACGAAACTTTTATTATAGAATTTTTAAAAGATCACATTAACGATTCATAATAGGGACACGAGAGTAACTTAGGTTGCTCCACGCTAACCTTCGTAGGGCTATGAGCGTGACTAATGAAGGCTTGTGCTACCGTTTGAAAGGACATGGGCTTATGCATTTTTTTATACTTATATGAAAATATTTTATTTATTAAGAATAAAATATTTTTTATTCTTAAGAATGTGAACGAAGGATGTTTAAGAATGCCTATATGGTAATGACCGCGCTACCGAAAAGTGATTAAGCGTAATAAAAAACATAAAAATAAATATTAAACTGAACTTCCTTTACTATTTCACTATTTTACTATTAGAAATCTTTTTATCAGTTTTATGAAAGAAATTTATAAATTACCACCCCCATTGCCTGCTCCGCAACTTGGCTAGTCCACTGCGTTGAACTGATATATAATTTGCTAGAATCATTATTGTAATGCTTCTGATCTCATTCTTTGCAAGATTACAAGCCTTTCCTCCATCAATTACAGATTTTTAATATGTCAACATAGAGTAAAATAATTTTAAAAAGTAGTGAGAGATAATGATAATTATTAGATTTCGTTATCTTGCCAAAAATCTACTTGACCACAGCAGCGATGACAGAATTAAATGATCAAATAAATATTTCTGTCAATTTAAAGTTTGAACTTCTTAAATAAATTTTGTTGTTTTGTCAATGAATTTGACAAAAAAGTTCACAGATTATTCCTCCCAATTCCGCCAATTAATTTCATATAATAATAAAAACGTGTTACATTAAGACTGAAAAGTTTTCGGAAATTCTCATTTAAAATTCGCGCGCTGTATATTTTTCGATATTTTAAGTTTATGTAGTTTGGCAGCACTGTCCTTAATTACTATGCCAAAAATGAGCGCGATCTGTCAGACAGTTCGTTTACGGCAGCTGTTGAAACCAGTTCACCTCAGTAGTGCGTTGCGAAATGTTTTCGACGGTCGTACGACCGTCCTGAAAGGCTTTGTACCACTCATAAACTTGAGTTTTCGATAAAACTGATTCCCCATAAGCCTTTTGTAGCATTCGCAACGATTCTGCACACGAAATTTCGTTCGAAACACAAAATTTGATGCAAACTCTTTGTTCAATATTTTTTTCCATTGTTTTTTTCGCAACGCCCTACTGAGGTGAACTGGTTTCAACAGCTGCCGTAAACGAACTGTCTGACAGATCGCGCTCATTTTTGGCATAGTAATTGTGGTTAGTGCTGCCAAACTACATAAACTTAAAATATCGAAAAATATACAGCGCGCGAATTTTAAATGAGAATTTCCGAAAACTTTTCGGTCTTAATGTATGTGTAAAAAAAAAGCCACACGCAAGCATCTCAGAAATGCATTGCTATGCATTGCTATGCATTGCTGGCAGTATTAAAGACTTCTGCAGCATTTCGAGATACTTTCACTCTGCCGCATAATTTAGCAACGCAGTTTATATCGTTCAGCAGCTCAAATGCATAGCTCAAATGCAGAGCCTGCAACAGCCGGAAAAACAAGTGTCTACGTTGTGGTTATATTGGAAATTGCGATGCAATTGTTTAATTTCAGTTGCATTAAATTTAAATAAAAACTAAAAATACAATAACAAATTTGGCCGAAAGCTACTTTTGCAACATGTTGCATTTAGTTGTTACTTTTTTACCATTGTTTATACTCGTAAACACGTTCATACGAATCGTTAGTGTAATTGTCTGTGATATAGTCGGTGACTATGTCTTTTACGGCTTCCGTATTTGGTCATTTTAATGTACATTTACTATGCAATCTTTATATGCTTTTGCTTATGGATCTATTGTCCCGTCATATAAAATTGTGTATTTCAAATTATTATATGATTTTGAAATTTATCATTTCACTGGTATAATTTTAAATAATAAAAATTATGTTTTACTAGGAAATAATTATTATCTAAATCAAAGTAGTTCTACTGCAGTTTTATGATTGGATTTGTGCAATCACCTAAGGTTCATTTTTTAAGTCTACAAATTTTTATAACACATTGACTAATAAGTCCGTTAGACGATACATTGGCAGCAAATAGAAGAAGCTTTCAAATGATATCTGCCAAATTACAACATATTTAAACGTTTACTCATGTGGATACATTAGTTTTATTCACGTTACTTTTTATATTTTCAGAGCAATTTCATATCTTGATTTGTCATTGCTTTTGGACGGAAAACAATTCGTGCGAGCAAAAGTTGGGTTTGATAAATGATATCCGGATTCTGTCTTATCGAGAGAACTAATAGAATGTGAGAAAATAATAGAAACGTACCCATACAAATTCCAAATATGCCGAACGCGTTGGTTTTTAAACTGTAGCTCAACCATCCATCTGTTCTCTTGTGCTTCTAGGTACACAAACCTTAGTCCAATTGACCATTGGACACACCCTCTTCAAGTGGCTAGGTTTCTTTGTCTGTACCTGGGTTAATTTCAATTTAAATCCTACACATCCTTTATCTTTCCCTCTTCCCTTTTCCCTCACCCTTATCCCATACACCACCAATTCACAACTCAACCCATGTATTTGTCTTGTAATCGTTAGATGTTATCTGTTTTCAGATCCCTGCGGGTTACAACAACAAGAAGAACAACGTGTTGGTTGCCTAAGAGCGGTGGTGACTCTGGAAAACATTGAGAAAGTCCCAAAACTCATTTTAACTTCACAACTCATTAAATTAAGTTGTAGAAGATAGTTAGCTGGCCCCTTGAAGATTTAAAAAGAATATTTTACATCAAATTTGTCTATGAGAAAGCTCTTTTCGAAGTGGGTAAAGCATTTGTTGACAATTGCTATTTGGATGTTAAAACCAGATAAAAATAACTTTTTGTGTAGGTATGTAATAATGGACAAAATTTGAATCTACCATATCACTCCAAAGTCGAATCGGCGGTCAGCTACGTGCACAGCAACTTGCGAACCTCGCTCAAAACGGTAAAAAACATTATGACATCCATTGTGAATCGATTACCTTAAAAATTACCAGACCATCGACAGCGATTGCTATATGGAAGAAATCGGGCAACAACGACTCCATATGGAGAAACATAAAGTCCTCTTTCACAAAGACAATACGTCATATCACAAGTCATTGGCATCATGGCTAAATTCCACTAATCATATGGTACTTCGAATTGCTTCCGCACCTACCGCATTTGCCAGATTTGACCCCCAACCATTATTTCACTCGATAGCAAAGTGATACGCTTCCAACTGGATTATATCTCTTTGAAGCGATATGTATTTTGAATACGAAACTTTTGTTAGCAATTTAATGTTGTCTTGTAAAAAACGTAGTTTTTTTTTATTGCACACTAGACTATCTCATGTAAGTGTTTTATTAATTGATGTCAGAGATGATGCTGTTGATGGTGGTGAAAGCAGGTAATCACTGATGCTAATCGCATTAATTGAAAACGTTTATGTACTAGCATTTTAACAGATAAAATAGACAACTGTATTATACACGTATTATATACGTATTATATATTTTTACAAGCACTCATTAACATGCAATCGTTCATTCACTAAATAATACATTTTGAAAATCACAATTAAGTCAATCTGTTTTATGTACTTCGTAACTGAAGTGCAGTATTTTAATCTGAAATTACCGTTAATAATAAATTATTATTGGATCACAATTTTGAATCACATTTGTTTTAGCAATAAAATTAGATATTGTGCTACTTTTTCTGACTAAGTTTGTTAACAAAACTTATCAATTCACTTATTTGGCTTATATACTGAATAATAGTTATTCTGTTGCTGGAATAAATAATTGAAGAAATTAATAAAAATATATATTCGCATGAAGGCTATATATTTATTTTTTTGAGTAAATATTAAAAGTACGTTTTTTGTACTAGAAACACCTAAGGCATGCTAGAACTGAATACAGCCAAAATAACTACTATCACTATATCTATTAGAACAACGGCACTCAATTAATTATTTAATATCGTGGCTATCCTAACATTATTAATTTTTTTAAATATTTTCGATTATAATATTCTTTAATATTTTTAAATATTTTCCTATTTCAAATTGTGTAAAATAATTTTTTTTAATATTATTTCAGTATCGTGTAATTGTTTAAATTATAAATATTTTAGCAAATCTGCTACAAAAGAGCAAGTTGCTTTTAAAATTAAAATTAAAACTAATTTAGCTTATATTTGATGCAAATAGTAAGTCTACAAAAAATTTATGAATTAAAATTAACCACGCAAAGCTCAAATTTAATTTTTTTCCAACAAACAACTTTAAATTTTGCAAAACATTTAAACGAATTTTAATGCATTATCTTGTTTATTAACGTCAGCAATCTTAATGAAGTCAATCTCAAACATTATTAATGAATTATTTAAAAAAAATCGGAACATGTAGGAGTTATATTCACAATGTTGATATGTTTAGACATTTTTATAGCTTTATATTTTTGTATAATAATATGCCAAAATATTTATAATTTAACTTTAAAACTGATATATTTAAATAATCAAAATATACTGAGTTCTTATACACAAATTGCATCAACTTCGGGACAAAATTCGAAAAATTAAAAACTTTTATTGTTAGCTTCAGTTTTTGCGAGACCTACTAGCTGACAGCACACTTATCTGGGTTCCCGGTCATAGGAAAATTAAAGGGAATAAAAAAGCAAACAGTTTTGGTGTTCACTACATTCACTACACTGCAGTTCTCTCTGGTCACTGTTATGTAGGAACCCACGCAGAGGACCCATGCATTTCTTTTAATACTCACTCTTACAAAAAAAGTAATAATTAAGTAATAATAAATTTTCTCTCTAACCGCACAGCTTTGGCCTCCAGAAGAAACAAATTTATAAAGAAGTTCTTTATTGACTGTTAAAATGTTCATCAGTAAGTATGAAAAATCTGTTGAATAACTCAAATTTAACGGGACGGATTTAGTTTTTCTTTTTATCTCTTTAAGTTTCTTGAGAGCAATGTTGAAGTAAACCGAGGAAAAATTGCTGATTATGAACAATGAAAGATTATTAGCTTCAATTTTAGTAATTATCAAGAAATTTTAGTAATTATATGATAAACAGAATTCGGAGAAAAGTCTCACATCATAGAATCTTGAAAGTTATCAACATTAGCCGTAATTTTTTCTTTCAGAATAGCAAAAAAAGTACTCGAAACTTACAAAGAAAAAAGTATGAAAATAATACTCTTAAATCCCTCAGAGTTAGGTTTTATTCGTAAAAAAATTTATGTTTAAAATTTCAGTGCAGCCTAATCCAAAAATCAGTCTATTGTGAATATTTACTGAAAATATGTTGCAAAATTTCAGTTATCCGTTAAAATCATATGAGCATTTCATTTACAAATGATATAAAATAAATATATATAACACAACCAAAAATATATGTCAAAAAACAGCATTTAACATATTTTAAAAGTGATGCCAACTTTTTTTAACCAGACTTAATGTTGTTTTTTCACAACTCTGGAAGAAAAAATTACGGCTATTATTTTTTTATATATGTGTATATATAATGTATTTATTTATTTGTATAATATATGATGTGTATATAAAAAACACATAACATATATAAAGAGATTATTGTCATTTGCGTAGTAGGTTAACAGACAAGCAAATAATATTTACAAGAGTTTTTATAGGATACAGAAATTAAATGCATATAAGCAAACAATCCTTGGATTTAAGATCTAAAAATCTAATATTTAATAAAAGTTACTTGCTGTAGCAGTCAAATCATAAGTCTTATCGAACATTATTCGATAAAGATTGAAAGACTGTTATAACTGCTGGTCTGGAAAACCTTTAAATTTAGTTTGAAATTTAAAATACATCATGTTCAAACATTAACAATAAATTTATAATTGAAAAGTTAAAAAATTGTTTTAAAATTTATATGTTTCTTAATTTGTATAAAGTCGAATGCAATTGTAACGCTCACCTTAATAAAAGACTTAAGCAACAAACTTATTTACAAAAACTGATGTTAATGAAACTTTTAATGAACGCAAATCATTCAATCGTAGAATTAAACCTCTATACATATATGTAGTATATGCGGTATATGCAGTATATGTATTTTTATATACTGACGGCGAATGTTGTTCAAATTAAATTATGTTTTATAACAATATAAAAACAGAAAAACAAAGCAAAATAGTTGCACGCGTTGCATTAATTAAATATTTCCACAAAAACTTCGTTCAAAATGCAGCATGCAATAGCGTTCATTAATAGACAAAAACCTGTAAGTTGTGCTATGTAAAACTCCAACTGTGCAGCATAAAAACCTATTTGATAAATATTGCACAACCGCCTGATTTTAACTACCAATAGGCACTTATATTTTGACCATAAAATGTTATCCAAACTGATACCAGAAAGCAGCAAAGTGCTCGGTACATCGGATGAGGTTTAATTTCATTTCATGTTCTGCACTGAATCGTTTTTTAATTTACAATATTTACGTATTGAAGTCAAAAGATACAAATACAAATTTCTTAATAGCAAAATTTATTGCAATAAAAACTATTGAGTGAAATATTGTACTACTATTAAATACATGAGCTTTTTCTTCGTCTATGAAAGAATCGGTTGAGAAACTTATAAACTTCAATCAAATATACAATATTCTTTAATTTAAATATTTTTAGTAGTTCGTATAATCTTTTCTTCTTCATTTCGGTTCACTGAAAGGATCTCTCACTTAATAACATTCAGCCTTTTTATATCTTTATGTCTCCTTATCGTTTTTTTTAGTAGGTCTCTGTGTCTTGTTGTCATTGATTTGGGACTGAACAGACTTTTTAAGTCCTCTAAAAACCCAGTTCTACAACTTGTATTGCACTTGAAGTATCTGCTCTTTAAACAATCGTACAATATTTTCGTTTTTCAGTAATGAATTAATTTCTCGTCTTATTGGATCGGCTTATAGATTTGGCGAACAATTTTCCCTTTAGAGATCAGGTGAGTATCTTTCATCTAAGCTATTAATCGGATCTTTCTCAACTGTAAGTAATTACTGGCCTTATTATTGTTTTGTAGATTCCAAAGCTCATGCTTTGGAGAGTAGTCTAGATTTCTGAAGTCCAGGTTTTTATAATAACAACTGTTAGCTGCCTGCAGGCTGCTTTCTATTGTGCATTTGTTATCATTGGTTTTGTTGATTAACGTAACAAGATAGGTAAAGTTGTCTACAAGATCAAAGTTATATTTGCTATATGCAAAGTATTGTACCAGCTATATGCATATGTATCTGATAGTGTGATATTGTGGTAGTGGCACGGAGTTCTAAGAAGTGGTAAAATTCTAGAAAGCGTATTTATGGAAAACTTATAACATATAGCTGGTATGATTTAGTAGTTATATTCCCTCAAATTTCCAGGGAGTAAATTTCATAGTGTAGAGTTTAATACCTAAGATTATTTGATGCTGCATTGAAGAGTAACTTTTTCTAATGACCGCTCAAGAATCATTAAGGACTTCAAATCTTTTGAGACTATCAAGAGCCTGTTTAAGTAATCAAAAATCATAATAAATAGACCAACAAAATTTTAAAAAGCACCTACCCATGCCAAAGCAATAAAGATTTTAGATCTTATAAGACTATCAAGAGTCTATTTGAAGTCTACAAAAAGGATTTGTAGCCTTATGAGATTTTTATAACACTTATCGTGTTCATGGAACCATTTTAGTAGCAGCTTAAACTGGAATATCATTAATTGAAGAGCAAAAATTTAAAAAAAAAGGTTTTAATTTTTTTTGAATGGAAGAAGAAAAATGGCCTTTTATATATTTACATTGATTTAGATATGTATGCCGTTTTTTGTTTATGTAATAAAATTGATTTAATATCTACATATTGTCTGTGCTTACCAAATAGAAATCGATTGGTTTTTCACGCATTTTGTTATACGCTTTTTGTATCTCAGTTTGCTTGAGTGCATGTGCAATGTGCAGGGCGCTGGCATCGAAACGACCATATTTGTAGTCTGAATCATTCTGCGAAGGCGAACTGACTTCTCGGCTGCCATAACCATTTGGCGTAGACTGACGTGAGCCCAAAGGACCTGTAAGATTTACATTTGCATGCAATAAAATACACACCATATCAATTGAATTGTATTTTAGCAAATGTACTCGTATGCAAATATAAGGCATTCAAATTTAAATTAAATTAACAGCAAGTATGGCGACTTAATTAAAATTCACACGTTTTGCGTGAATTAGATTTTGCTTACCGTCGACTTCGCTGCGTGTACCGCGGATTTGTTCGTTAACATATTTGTTGGTGCGCGGCGCATTCAAGGCTTGTCTTATGCCCACAGATGTTTGATCTAGGTGACCTGGTCCGCTCTTTGGTACATGTGAACTGCAATAGACCTGTTTGAAAATAAAATAAATAAATCATTTGATAGTTATTTACATTTTATCAACACATTTTTTTAAAATAAAATAAATAACAATAAATAATACTAGTAAAAAAACAATAATAACAAATAACTAACAATTATATATATAGTATATAACAAAATTTTTAAGTATTGAAGATTGAGGACACAATTAACTAATTACTTATATTTCGGTAATCTTATTGAAAATGTTTACTATACTGTACTGTGACCATAAATCACAGTTCAGCTGAAGAAAGATTGGACTGGTGTAATATTGGTACAGTTGGATGCCGAAGAAGAGACCGACCTAGAAAGAGCTGGCTAGAAGATTCTGAAGAAGTTTTAATAAGCGATTGAAAAAACTTGACATCAGATCGAGTCAGATAGCAAGAATCGGTTAAGGAAGCACTGGTCCACCGAGCACCGTAATGCTAAGAAAGAAGAATATTGGTAGGGTGCTAGTATCCATTTATTATTTTACATAATGTTTGTAATTTTTGAGTATTCATTAATCAATAATATTTATATATACGTATAATATATGAGCGTAGTCAAGGAGACTAGAAAAATAAGGCGAAATAATATATATTATATTGAAAAGAGATCCTTTGAGCGAATAACTAAATGTAATAGTATTGACATGTGGTTGTTGTGGATCAATAAGATCAATTTTATAGAATTATGCAGTACTTTGATGATTATTATAGTGGGACGACTAATTTTTTGTTTTTCTGCTTTTTTTATATATGAGATATTTAAGTGTATAAGTATATTGTCACTAATAAGAATTATTGAAAAAACATATTATTAGGTAATTTAAGCAATATTGTACGTACAGATATTTTAAATATTCTATTCGTATTTTCATTAATTAATTAATTTTTACATCAAATGTGCATAATATGTAGGTGATTTTATTGCAAAATAGTCGATGCCCGCCAAATATGGCGGAGCTGTTTAGACCATTTTGACTAGCGCCATTTTGGGATTTGCGTAACTTTGTTGCCAGCCATTCAAAAATTTTATTATTATTAGTAATGACTCGATTGCGAGTTACGTATTTTTATAATCCACATATATAATTTCAGTATTAATTTAAAAATATTTTGTATAAACTATAAAAGGCGGAACAGGAAAACATAATATTCCTAACAAACTGTCATGATAACCATATTGAATGTGGCACACCGAAGCGATGTTTTAGACTTGAAAACAAAATTAAGAGGAAAATATTTGCAAAGGTAATTGGATTGCATCCATTTTTAAGAGATAATGAATAATTTGTTTATATAATATGTCTTCAGACTTATGTTTAGGTTTTTTAAAATCTTTTTTTAAAATTGAAAGTAAAAGATAATTTATCACTTTAAATAAAAGAAGTCAAATAATATTTAATTTTATCAATTTTTGAACCATGTTCTATGTCATTGAATCAATGTCTAGTGGACTGTTGCTTCATTGGCATAATAAGTGATTATATGGATACTAAGAAGACTTATTGAAACTCATTAACTGTATCTAGAAAATAAAATGCTTTTACAAAGTTAACGCAAGGATCTGTATTGTAAACAGATCCAAACAACAAATAAAAAATGGATCTTCAGTCAAAGTAAACACTATGGATGTACGTAGAGGTTGTACGCCTAATTCCATTGTATCGATCAGTAGTTTGGTGAAAAGCTTTGAATAAAGGATACACAATTAATAAACTTGGTGATATATAAAGGTCTGTAGTTTTACCGATAAAAATGATAAAATCATCCGGAGAGTGACATTCAACAGAAATATTACTACGATTCTACCCTCAAAGAAAAAGTGAGCAATTGGATCTTTGTTAAACGGTTCCGCTACAATTTTTATGGAAGACTTCCAAATGGATTGCAGTGCAGTGGCAGGTATATATCGCATTATAGAATGTAAGATATGTAAAAATTTTATCATAACAGTAACATTACAATGTAACACGCGGCGATTTCGCAGGCTCGGTCATTTCGAAGAATGGATGACTATATTTATTCCAGCGAAAAAAGTATTTATGGTAGCAGTTGGATTAAGTAGAGAAATGATCTGCATCGGACTTAGTGGTCAAATTGAGGAGGTACTAGTCAGGTTTAACACACGAGACAAGAGAAAGCCTCGGACCAAAACTTAACAACAGGTTGTTATGGTCAAGTAAGTAAGTAGTTATTTCATAAAAATATGAAATATATAAAATTTTAACTAAATAAATTTTATTAAATAAGAGTTCAATCAAGAGTTCAATAAATAAGAAATAAATTTAATATAAAATTATTATGGAATAAAATATGAATAAAAATATTCATTAACCTTTTCGATCTCGTCTGAGCGAATCGTGGGGTAAAGGTAGCATGACTTTCTCCTTATTAGGTTCCTAGATTAGATTCTATACACAAGAGAGAGTAATAAAATCATGCAATATATAATACCTCTACAAAAGAATAGTATTGAAATTTAACAATTAAAAATAAAACTATAATTAATTAATGCAATTATTCTACAGCTGTTTTATGATTCTGTTATAATATAACATAGCAAGTCAATTGGTTAAGTGTAAATTAATAAAAACATACAAGTCAAGTACGATTTTGGGTCAATTGGCTAATGAACGCTGACTCTAAGATTTAAATTTGGCAGGGCATGAGTTCAATCCTTGGTACCTGCAGTTTCAAAAAATTTTTTACGAATAATCAAATACATGAAATAATTTCATGTCCACTGTTGATGGATATTTGGCAATACTCGATACAGTTGTATGGTCAGTCAAAAATTCAATTAATTAATAAAATGGTAATGCTGTAATTTAATGCTATTCGAAATACAATAGTTTATATTAAGAATTAAGTTTCTTTCATTAAAACCGCTATTAAAAATCAATTTAATATTAAGGCCGTATGCGAGTTCGAGTAAATTGATGCTAAATTTAGGGAAATAGTAAATTATGTCGGTATGGCAGCGAATGTTGGTATTTACCAGAATTTCGAATAAGGTAAATTAGATAAAAATTAGATAAATTAGGTGTTACCATTGTGAAAATTTTATAAGGTGTTTAATAAATAGATAAATAAATTTGAAAACTTTTAACCAAAAATAATAAATAAGTGCAATAAATAAATAAATATTTACATAAGTGCAGTGCAAAAAATCCCTAGGAAATTTCAATTTACTTGACCTAAATTTACTCGAACTCGCACAAGGCCTAAATAAGAATTATAATTTTTTTTAAACCACATAAAATTTAAATTTTTACCATTATCATTTATCGATGTATGCAATATAAAATGGAAACCTACTTATACTTAATTATCATATACACATAGGATTAAATATACTAACTTTATTCCATAGATATGTTAGATGCCTTACCTCTTTGTCATCCTGCTTATGTTGATTGTTGAAATATGTTTTTAAGGTTAATTTTGTTCCACAGTGTATGCATTTGAAGCAACCCGAATGGAAGAATGTGAAATCTTTAAGTGGACCCACTCTATCAACTTGGTATACTGTTTCATTGCATCGCAGGCAGGTGGATTCGTAGAAATTCGACCGATACATGTTTGGTGACTTCAAGACTGATTTTACATAAATTTTAATTGAATTATTTGAATTTTCTTTATTTACTTTATTTACTTTATTTGCTATATTATTAAATATTTTGGCTAATTTCACTTATATGCGTTTTTATTAATTTCTATTTTTCTCACTTATTTATTTCTATTTATTTGGAATTTTCACTTTATTTGACTGTTTTTAGGTTAAATGACTTGAGGCGCATATTGGGTGATTTGTGGTAATGGAATGTGCGCCAGCGCACGTTTTTCTCGTTTCTTGCCAAAAACACAGTTTTTAGTTAAGACTTTTGCATGATTTGTTTGTTTTTGAATAGCCAAATGTGCATGTCACGTGAATCCCGACTTTGCTGGAAAGCGTTTGGTTTTCATGAGCAACTGCAAAAATATGTAAAAAAAAAACTTTTATTAGAAATTTATAGATAAGTAAACAAGTAGAGATAGAAAATTTCTATAAAAAATATTTAAAAAAAATCTTTTTTTTACCTTTAAATATAGTTTTAATAGAAACTGAGTTTTCAATAAAAATCATAATAAGCATGGATATAAATGTGTATTTTTATCAAGTTTTCTATAAAACACAGAAAATTAACTTAGCTTTTTCTGATTTTATGTGGGAAGATGATGCTTATATTTGGTGTGATTTGGTTATATGTCAAGTTTAAAGTAAATCTATTTATATACTATAATAGAAATAGTATATATATTAATATTAAAAAATTTATTATTAATATTATAAAAACAGAAAATATCATTTTTATAAATTCAATGTATGGTATATGTGTAAATAATTATTATTTTCTATATGCTGGTATTGTACAGTACTTTAAGAATATAAAATATCAGATATCAGACAGAATTATTTTACGTGAACAGCAGATTGTTTGTAAAGGCTTTCTACAAAGTGGAACTTCATTCCAACCAAACAAAGTTAAAGAAAAATGAGACTTACCCGATACTCACTGCAATACCCTACATTAATAGAATTGTATTATTTCATTATAAAACACAGTTATAGATATATTTAAATATGACCTTATTTAAAAGATTGGATAGGTCATCAGAAGTTAAACATTTCATTGCTCTGATTGATGGTGCAGTGTATTGCAGACGTGATTTTGTTTATAATCTACAAATGATTTTTGAAGATTTTTGAAGAAAACACAAAATTCTACAAGCATTTAAAGTTTCACAAACCACCTTTAAATAGGGCTATGGCCTTTTGGACATAGCCTCTACAACATTTAGTCTGTAAAATCAAAACTCAAACCCGTTTTTTTACTGTGGGGTTATACTTCTCTTTAGTACCTTCCATTTAAGTTCAGTTGTATTCAAATGCAATAAGAAATAGGTAGGTAGAGGCAACTTACAGTTATATTTTAGATCAAGATATACAGAAATCAATGCATTATAGAAATACTTAAGTTTATTCTATTATCATACATCTCACTATTAGTTTTTAGAAAAATTATATTTATATAAAGAGAACACAACAAAAGGGTGACCTTTACACATGTTTTTTAATTTATAATTCCCCCGGATAAATGTATATACTGAATATAAAATATCAGAACAACCTAGTGTATGTGAAAAGAAAATGAATATAGCTAATTTAATAAGACGAATAATATGCTTAAATATATACTTAAGGTACCTTCAAAGAAACGCGGTACGGAACGATATGCGGTAAATATAACTATTACGTGAAAAATCAAAAAAAAAAATATTACGTACTATATTTAAAATGATGGACCTCGCGATACAAGGCAGTTATTTTGGTAAAAAAAAAGTTAACATTAAAAAATTAAATATAAAAAAAATGCTTCACGTGAAAAAACTATTTAAAAAGTTTTTTATAAAAAAATTTTACAAACAGTTTAACTTAGTTATGTTATATTAAACTTCTTTGATTTCTAAACTAAGACATTTTTGATATATTTAGCAAATTGATTGATATATTTATGGGACTAACTTGAGCATTAGTACTATTTTTTGTTAATACTTAGTTTAAAAAAATTCAGGGTTTAGTATTATATTATTTTTGACAAAGCGCACACGGCGTGGCTTATAATATTATAAAACAACATATATTTATTTTAAAGATAATAAATAATTTACAAGCTAATATAAATAATATATTTAACTATACGATATCTTTTTATATATTATGCCTTTCGCTTTTTATTTTTGAACATTTTGAAAATACGGATAATTACTAATTTTACTAGCAAACTAATTAACTGATTTCAATTTTAAAATTTAATTTCTTTTACCTAAAATTATATTTCGTTGCATAATAAAATAATATTACAGTATATTACTTGAAATATTACACTTTTACTTAAAATTGATCTTTTGCAATTATTTAGATTTGGAGCATAAATAATCGTAAATAGCAGGGCGTAAAACCGAACAAATTACGTGCACTTCGAAATAAACAAAAGACTTAGGAAACAAACTTTTGGCTACTGTAGCGTGTTACATCATTAAATGGATTGTCTAAGTATTTCGTACTAATTATTTATTTTAATTTTTTTATTTACTCAGCTTGAAATGCAACCAAAATTAAAAAAATATTTTAGCTAAAATTATTGTAATATAATTATTCAATTAAAAAAGGGGAAATGTGAAAGTTATACATTTCACAAACAAAACAAAATAAAAAAATAAATAATTTTAAACGTTCGCTAGATATACAAAACTTCCCAATTTTATTTAAAAAAATATAAACAATTAAATATTATATTAAGTTAAAGCATTTGAAATAAAAATATATTTTTATTTTGCTCAAGTCATTACTGCATTTTAATTAATATTATTTTAATTAGTCATAATGAGCATCTTGATGTATTAAAAACGTTTTGTCGGCTAAATGGTATTTAATCTGGTCATAATTAACTTGGCTTTATTAACTCTTTATCTACTTAAACCAAAAACAGTGTTGTAAATCTCTTCACAAAAGTTGATTTGCAATATTATTTCTCTGAGCTGTGGATGACATTACAAGCAAATGCAGTGACATCAAAGTGCAACAATCTCAACATTCCCAGCTATTTGCAGTTGTATTTCAATGCATATATAGTCTCATTAACTTTTTTATTGTGTATAGAAAAATAATTACTTGATTTCAACTGCGGTCGAGGTCATTGGCAACTAAGCCGCCAGTTTGTCGCTTATACTCGACACCAGAAATGTCGTCAGCAGCAGCAGCAGAAGTAGCAGCATCAGCAGTCATCACGAACCAACAAAGTCCATACATCAAAAGTCTTGAAACATTACAAAAATAAAAAGTAACACTTCTCCCTACATTTCTGTTTGTTTTTTCTGTTTTCGTTTTTAGCTTTTATAGGTTTTTGGAAACTTTTGGCTTGTTTGTTTAGTTATTTTCACATGGCGTCATAGTTCAGGTCTTTTTACTCATTCGGATATACAATACTTGCATATGCGAAATAAATAGAAAAAATTAAAAAAATTTTAAATATATGAGCACATTTTTCATCTTTCATCTTCATCTTTCACACATAGATATAATGTTTAATTTTTAAACTTTAACTTTATCATCAAGTTTATCATTCTTTTTTTGATTGTTTGTTTGCCGTTTTATTAAAATTCATTAACATTTCCTCTGGTTGCTCAATTTGATGAACTCGGTAGTATACAAAAATGAAAGTTTCTGCCTCTTACCATCTTTAATTGACACACAGACAGCTGCGCACCATCATCTTAAATACATTGACCAGAGAAGTGTAAGTTTTATATTGGCTTGTTTATTATACTAGTTTGTGGCCGATCTAAGAGATTCATTGATCGAATATTGTTTAACCAAAGTTGGACATGTTAGCAGATATGTTAAATCACAGAAAATGATGACAACACCGCTTTACAAAACGCGTGGTGTTCCAAGAAGACAAGTTTTATTTTCAGATATTTTGAGAATTTTGCATGTAACATGTTGTAAAAATACTTAAAGTTAAAATTTTATTAAAATGATATAATGTTGACTTTTATGATAAACGTGTTTTAGTTCGAGCTTGGAAAATGACATTTTGATTTATAAAATGTTTATATAAATAAACATTATAATTGCTATTAAATATTTATGTGAATTATATATTAAGCTGACCATACTCGAAACAGCTGTCTACTCAACCAAAAATTCAATAAATTAAAAAAAAATATATAACATTTTTTTTGCTATAGTTCACTACTTCTTGAAACCTCTACTATATGGAGTAATTCAAGGTAACGTAGTTACGATCTTCTCTCCAATCACTCTCGATTTTTTCTTTCTTTCGAGTTTGGACATATGTTAATGTATTGCAAGCATAATGTATAGTTTCAGTCTGCCCTTCAATACGAATGAACTCGATCAAAATGTATTTATTTATTCGAATATATGCTTTAATATTTTGAATAAAATATCTATATAACACATTTGAAATAAATAAATAAAAAATGTAAAAGTATAAAGAATATTATATTAAGAATATTTTATTTTAAAGAATAAAAATTAATCAAAATTTCTTTTAATCGTCATAATGGTATCTCTGCTTGTAAGAACTTTAAGTGATCACTAAAAAAACTAAGCATATAGTATATAGTTTTTAATATTGTCATGTATATTCACCTATGGAATGGAATAACATTGACTGAAAATTACAATACAGAAAGTATGATATATGGGGATGGTGAATGCCTTACGTTTTAATGAAAAGAAAAATACCAGAAGACGAAAAAAAAAGAAACAAACGATCATGAATGGAATAGTTTCAAGAAGTTATTACGATACATAAGATATATGAGAATATTGAAGGCCCTATACTACTTTTCTACTGGCTTCGTTAGAACAATTGAGTTACTTGAGATTTAAATAATTCAAGGAATCTCAAGTAAATAAACTGGTTTAACAAAGCCAATGGAAACATACTATAAGCTTAAGTTAGAAAGTTAAAACACAACAGAAAAAATAACAAAAAAATAAAGAAAAATAAAAATACTTCAAAAAAGTTTTCATTTCCAGCAACAGCGATGCACACTATCGCTATAAATAAAACTCCGATCTGGTATCGCAATGGACCTTACATGGCTTTCTACGCGTGGCTTTTATGGTCTATAATAATCTAATACCTAATATCAACTATAATAAATCGAATTTATCAAATTTTAAAAATAATAATAATAAGAAACAACCTAAAAAGTATCGAATTATCAATACTATACCTTCTGCTCAAAAAGTACTCGGATTTTGTTGTTTGTTAACTACAGAAGGTATATCAATACTATAATACTATGAAATAATAATAGATTTCAGTTAGAAGACTGAATTGGTGACAATAATAGAGCGCGCTTAACGGTTTATAGAAATTCATCTTCATCAAAATTATTATTAATTTAATAATAATTTATTATAATTAAAATATTATTTAAGAATTGTAGATTATCTTTTCGATACGATATCATTTAAAATGCAATAAAAACATTATTTTGTAGAGTTTATGTAGCACCTGATTTATTGTCTATTATAACCGAATCAGAAGATTCAGAAATTCTGCTATGCAATCTGATATTCTAGAAAAAATTAGCCTTTTAAAAAAAATGTATTTATGATGATTAAATATCAGACATGCGTTTAAAACTTGACGTTTAGGAGTATTGTTAGGGTATATAACCACAATAATCGGTAAAACGATATATGCAAAAGCACGATTCTGTCAAAGCAGCAAAAACAAAAACAAAAACAACATATAAAAACTCATTAAAAATGAAATATAAATAACACTTGCAATCATGTCATGTTTAACGTCATTTGTCATCAAGCATGACAATGATAAATATGCCAAGAAAATTTTCTACTTGACGAGGAAGATACTTAACCGATGTTAGTTTTAATGCAAAAAAAAAACTATATTAAGTTAAAAGGAAAAAAAAATTTCTTACCGTGAAGAGTGCACACGTTATGCAAACTTTGTTTAAAAATTGAAAACAAATCAGTCAAATTTATTCCAGTGGAAAATTTTATTTTATATTTTCATAGGCAGTAAATCGTTGCAAAACTGTAAATGTGTGAAAAATGAATAAAACACATAATTAACAAAATAAGAAAAACTATCTGTCATATTTATAAATTAGGAATGAAAATTCGTCTTATCAACATTCACAAAAACAATCACATATTTTCCACATAAGATTTAAGTAATTATTTGGATTATCCCAAAATTATTTGACTAATTTTTTCACAGTCAATAGATTGGTTTGAGATTAGATACAGTTTTCATTTTTTTTTTTAATTTCTCATTATTATTTAATTAGCTTAGCATTATTAATCTTATTGGCCGAAGTACAAAAGTGGCCTTATAAAGGTTTATATTGATGTTTAGTGAATGATTTCTGATCAGAGGTGGGTGTCAGATGTTTCAATTACAAGTTATTTTTTGCTTCATCTGTATTTAATGTGTGGGAAAAATAGGCGCCTAATTTGTACTGAAAAATTTAAAAAATAGAATCTCAATTGTGTTGTATTTATGGTAGCAATAAGCGCAACCGTATTTGAGAAAAAAAATTTGATTTTCTGTCACATGGTATATGTTTAAACTTTGATAAAAAATAACAATATTGCTGTATTTCTAACTTATGTAAAAATTCAGTATTGTAAGAAAATAAATGATAAAGGCTATATTTTATATAGTGAGATCAGTGGAAAAAAATTTATATTTCAATTTAATTACATTTATTTAATTTTCATTGGTTTCTACCATTCTATTGCATTAGTTTACAGTCAGAAAATTGTCCGTAGAAAAAGTCATTATTGGTAATAAAAACCTTGCTGATTCTACTTCACAGCTTGTTGAGCAATATGGGATGTTGAAACAGCACACCTGCCCCAGTGAAGTAAAGTATTAGCCGAAGTAGACTATATATATGTGTTCTTTACCAAATTTTGCATTTCTGAAGTTCTTCTTTTGTTCCAGTTTGACCAGATCGATATTAGATATTCTCTAGGACACTAGTTGCCCAAGTCTCTTCGTTGACATTGGTTTATAGTGGTCTGAGTTTTGAATCGTATTGCAGTGATACTTTTTTATGTTTCACTTTTATAAAGTTTTATAGAGGAAGATATATAGTCGCATTTTGTTTTCTTTTAAGTTGAATAATAGCAAGTCTCAACTTATAGATTCTCACATTAATAACTTTCTCTGCATTTCAGCTCCTTGGCTTCTAATAAAAGAAAAAGTATATTAAACAAATAAGCCATAATACTCAAATACGCCTAGTACTCAACAACAACAAAACTACTACTGACGAAGAATTATTAAGTATTCTGTATCCAATTCGCAAAATATGGTCGGATGGACATCAAATCATATTTGTATGCTTTGTCTAATCCACAAAAAGAGTAATCCTGCATTTTCCACCAACTTTCATGATATCAGTCTTTAAAATATTGCATATAATGTAGAATGTCAACAACTTTAAAATTTCATATCCCGAGAAGTAAGCTCTATATATCGGTGTATAGCGTAATTGTAAAAATTGTTTAGGGCAGGGTACGTGTTCAATCTTAGTACTTATTTACGAATAATTAAATACAAGTATTATATCCAAGACACCTGACGATGAGTATTCGGCAATGCCCAAAACCTATTTGGCTGTATGATCAACTAAAAATGCAATTAATAAGAAACATATAAAAAGAATTTTTGTTGTTATAATTCACTGCGTTTCAAAACTTCTCTAAAAATTTAATAGAATATTTAAATTTACTGCTATTCATTGCCTAATCACAGTCTCCATAAAATTGGAATTACACCCATTAATATTTTGAGATGGTTTTTTGTTTGCTAACTTCTGTACTAATTTGGTACAACCTTCAATAATATTGTTGCACTTACTTTTATATTAGATAAAAAAAAATGTGCATAATACCATATTATATAAAAATAATAAAATATGGATTTTATGATATTTTTATGATAGAGTTTTCTTACATCATTTTCAAATCGAAGCACTTTTTCTACTTCGAATGAAATGAAGCAGAAACGTTACCATAAAAATAATTTTGGTTCATATTTGATGCCCATTTCAACTTTTCTATATTTTATCTCAACGTCTAATAAATTTACTTATTAGCACACCATAATTATTATATTTTTTTTTTATACAATATATTTAACAGCGAATTAAAATTTTAAAGCCAAATTAATTTATGCAAATTAGTTAATGAAATGACATAAGCAACTTTTTATGCTTTCGGCCACATTTGTAGACGATTTAGACTTTCAGTTTCATTTGAGATGAAATTTTAAATAATTAATTAAAGAAATTTCAATGTATCTACTATAATAGTTGAGCGCGTTTTGCTGTAATTTTCTTAAGTGTTATAAATTAAATGAGATAAGAGCAGAGATTGGTAATTGCGACAAATCAACTCAATACAATTCACATAACAACGATTTTTATCTGTTTGTATCTGTATCTTTTTTCTAAATGCTGGTTATATCATCGTCTTATGAAAAATCGCAAAAATATTTGCA
>NC_051847.1:21084877-21088593 GCF_002237135.1 Teleopsis dalmanni | reverse complement strand
TTTATTGTGATTCTCTTTTCTTAAAGAATGCCGTCATTGTTGCTATCGCCTGCTGTTTTCCGAAAATTTTGCTTTTACATGAAATCAGTTTTTTTTTATTTTATTATAAAATTTATTTTTTATGTACTTTTCATTCATTTATGTGTGGAGTTATTTTTGTTTTTGTGAAGCATGCAATCATAATCAAGTTGAAGTGAACTATTTCAATCTCGAAATTCTGTTGAGTAACAAAAGGAGTCATCGCCATCGTCGTCGTCGTCGGGAGTCTTTTGCTCAGATACGAAAAACTACGCATGTGTCAGTAAGGATACCGGTTCCGTTGCTCACTTACACACAACCAGTAAAGAATGTTTCCCACAAAATTCCTTTTGTCCTGATGACACATGCATGTCCTTTATTGTAGGTATCTTGAATTGTGAATATTCAAACTGAGAATTTACGTACGATGAAAATAGCATTGGGAGAGGATTTGTGTTGTATGTGTTGGTATTTTACGAAGATACTTTTTAAATAATTTTAACATCGAGAGTTTCACAATTTTAGTGTTTAACTAGTTCAACGGTAACGTTGGTCGCGTACAGAACAGTTTCAAATGGACGCGGATATTGAAAGTAATTATTTTAATTATTATAATTGGTTCATCATAAGTTGATAATAATAATAGTGCTTTAAAGTATATTGTACTACTAATATAATCTTTAAAAAAGTGTGTATACTGTGATTTGATTTATTTAAAACAATTCAGTATATGTTAGTATATATATTTAAATTTTTTTTCTTTTAAATACTGAAGTCAAAAGGACGATATACATATATGACTCAACACGATTTAATTTTTATAATTTCTCTTAATTTTTGGTCAGTATTTTGTTGCTGTTTTGTTGTTTGCTATGGATCTGATATATTTTTTAATGGTCAAGCGACGTTCCCAGCACTCCTTCCTTCCTGCCTGCCTTGCCTGCCTTCATACTCTGTTTCGAAAATATAATCAAATAAAATGTGACATTTTATGACTTAGAAATGATGCAATCATTTGCGCTGGTTTTTCTGTGTCACCACTAATAACACGTTGTTTCTGTGTACAGCCAACCTTAAAGAAAGGATGTAACTAATTCATAAGAAATGTGCTTGAATTAACGATTTTTGTTACTAAAAATAAGTTCTCAGTTATTTATAACAATTAATATTTTACATTTTACACGATATCCTTTGATGACCTTCTAAAATATTTAAAGGGTACTTATTTCCTTCTCAACTTTTGACATAGTTTTAAAAAGCATTAACCTTAACGCTTGTTTGCCTTTTCCCATCATTAATCACACGTTTTTGTATGACTTGTGTTGTGTTGTGTTTGTTTGCTTAAAATTTTGTGTACACCTAAGTACTTGAGGAATTCGTATAGCGTTGACATACATTCCGATGTGTTCATTCGTATTATTTCTCGTTTTTGAAAATGTTTAAAATTTAAGATACTCATCGATACGAGGTTGTATACATTAATAAGAATCCATCTGCATTATGCAAAAACTATCCCTTGGGATGTTTACTTAAATTTTTACTTTACTTTTGACATTTGTCTCACGTGAAGTATTCAATTTTTAAGCCAATTGTTTGCCTTATGTTTAGCGGAAATATTTTTATATTAAATGGAATTTATTATCAAGTCATTATAACACAAAATTAAGTACTTCAATAAAGCAACGTATCCATGCATATCTTTCTAAAGATATTTCTTATACTTAGGAAGAAATAAAATACATATAAATGTTAGGAAAGAGAATATAATATGCTTATACATATGCAACACTTATATATTATTAATTATATACATATTTTATCATAATTACTTTTACTTGAAGTTATACAAAAAAATATACTTGCTCAATCAAAAATCTTGAAATTTGGCATTAATAATTTATTTAATTGAAGTGAAATATAGTCAGCTTTATAGATTAAAGAGCGAATGACCGGTTCTTCACATGACCAAGTGCTAATCATCCCTCTTAATAGGAATTAAAAACACAAGTTTCCACGAAGATTACTAACACATATTTTAGGTATATGATCATCTAAAATTTTTACAAAAATTAGTCATTTTATTGTTAATTTTTTTCTATTTCTTTTTATTAATTGTTATTTAGTACCTTTTATTATTAATTATTATTTAATATTTTTTTTTATTAATTATTATATTTTCTTATTAATTATAATTTTTTATTAATAATTATTATTTTTTTATTATTAATTATTTTTTTTTTATTATAATTAATTGTTTTTATTTTTTATGTTATGTGTGAACAAACAATTATTCAATATGAACATTACTTTTCAATGCCAATTCTAATAAAAAAAATTGTCTCACTTATTTTGAATATACTTCAAAATATTTTCTATATATTTGAAGTAAAATTAAATTAAAAAAAAAAAAAAACAAATGTATTTCATGTCCTGTAGGCAGGCACTACTTTTTTTTAATTCTTTTTAAACATAATCAAATTTAAATCCGCCGTTCTATATACTAGTTTATAGATATATAAACTATATTCTCTGTATATACCAAATTCAGTTATTGACTACATACTTACTTACAAGCAAAATATGTATTGAAAACAATATCAAACATACACATAAAAGCCATATTTTCTTCTATATATATCATCAACGTATACCGTAAGCTATTTTCCTTTACTTATATTTTGCCTGTCAAAAACATAAACCTGCTTTGTGTGTGGTCCTTATGCATCGATATTTCCCCTTTCTGTATTTCTTAGTCCTTTTTTTTTGCGTAAACCACTTTTAGCAAAGAAATTTAATATTGCCGAGGTCCTATGTTTTCAGGTAATTTTAATTTTCAGTAAAGTTTCTCACGCTGTGCATTTTTGATTTCATTTAAAAGTAGAAAGAAAAAAATTTTCAAAAGGTTTAATGGAAACGCAACTGCAAATCAGAAGTCTTTTTTTAAAAAGTGTTTTTATTCGCATTTTTTACCTGTTGATGTCAATAAATTTATTGTTACTTTTGCCAGATGTCTAATAATTTCAATTAATCATAAATTTTTTTAATTTAATAAATACATAAATTATTCATATTAATAACTTATAACAATTATTTCTCATTCAATTATGATCTTAAGAACAATTTATGCATACACTGTACATTTCTTTATTTGAAAAACAATGCGACAAATTTAAAAACGTACCTAAGACCATTTCATTTATTTTATATATTAAATTTTAAATTTTGCGTTTTATATAATTACAGAAAATTGGTTGTCGTATCTTAAAAATCTTCTCTAATGTTGCTCCTCAAAGTACGGATCGTGTTGTTCAAACTGTTGGAAAACAAAGTCAAGTTGTCGAAGCAATACGCGAGGTCGTTTCTTTGACACGAGAGGTAAATTATATTATTATTACTTATTGTTAAACTTATAAAATAATATATATTTACTTAGACACCCATTAAAGGACCTGTACACAATTATGATCCCTTAAACTTTGATCGTATGTACGCCGATGAATACGGCGGTTACGGTTCAAGTGGCGGAAGTGGTGGTAGCGGCGGCGGCGGTGGTGGTGGTAGCGGTGGTAACAACCGTCAATCACGTGGTGGTAACCGCGGTGGTGGTGGCGGCGGCGGCGGTGGTGGCAGTGGTGGCTACAATGATCGCAATCGCAGTGGCGGACGCCGCGATAATAATCCATTTATAAACCCATGGG
>NC_051847.1:21074539-21084777 GCF_002237135.1 Teleopsis dalmanni | reverse complement strand
TTAATAGTTTATAATAAAATATGATAATTGGCTAGACAAGTAAAGAAACTGTTTAGTCAACGAAATATATACACTACAAATAATTTAATATAAAATAATATATTTAAAATAAAATATAAATATAGTTAATATCATATACTAACTAATAATTAAACAAAAGTAAGCACAAGAAAAGAAAACAGTAACTTAAATTATTTAGAACTTCGTAAAAGACTAAACTGTTACATAAGTATGTTTTGTTAGCTCCAAGATAAATCATATCCTTTCCAGTTTGCGTTTGGTGCTAAGTAAACTCGTCTTTTTTGATAATAAAATGAAACTATGCCATGATAGCCAGTGCGAGGAACACCACTCTGTATTATATAGATATTCAAATATAGTAATTTATTTTGTAATTTAATATATTTATTACCTTGAAATCATCCATCAAGCCCAGCATTCTTGTAGTTAGCTTATACTGTGTACTTGTGGTGTACTGAATTCGTACTGGTCCATCTGTTTTAATGAGATTCCTTCTTAGTTCGTCATAAGTAACAATTGGATAAGTATAGATTTTAGATAAAAATATGCGATCATAATTTTCCTAAAATTTCATAATAATTAAAAAAATAAATATAAATATTAGGAAATTGTAATTTTTTAAAAATTACAGTATATATTTACTTACTTTAAGTAGATAACTGAGATTCAGTTTAGTGAATTTTACAAAATCTTCACTGAGCTTAATGTGTTTCAGATATTTGTCAAAAAATAAGCCACTTTAAATATAAAAATATATTAGCTAATTTAATTTAATTAATTAAACCGACAAGCTTACTTGGACACTCCAATTTTACCAAAGGTTTGAGTTCTAGAGATTTCTGGCCTAATACACACGCGATCTTTGCGTTGCTCAGGGTGACGAATCCAGTCATCCCAAAATCTAAAATAATTACAATTTTGTTAAAAAATTATGTTTATAAAAATAATATATATATATATAAATATTATTTAGTTTAAAGCATAACAATGTTTTTAAATATTTATGTTATTTTATTGGATTTCTTAAGCGAGTTTAGTTTCCTTGCAATGATAACATAATAGATAAAAGTCTGGTACAAATCATTGTAACTGATTATTAGTTTCAATATTTAGATTTTCATTGCAACCGAAGAGTCATCTATGATACATTATACATCACATTATTGATACATTATTTTTTTTAAGATTCCATATATATAACAAATTAGTTCATAAAAAGTTTCTTCCTTATGCATGCAGACAAGGGAAGCAGGGGATCATTATAAAGACATCTATTCTTAACATGCCTTTCAACTACAACTATATTCTACATTAGTCTTTCATTCTCTAAATACTCAACAGCACATATCAACTAGAAATATGCTCCAAATATCTCAGTTTAAATTTTAAACTTTATAAGGTCTCAATAGTGACTAAAACAGATGTTCAATATATATAATTCCATTGCTAGAACCTAGTTTTCATTTTTAGAGTATTTTCTTATAAATTATAGTCAAAAGCTTTAAGTTTAAATACTTATTGCAATACACAACTGATTAAAAACTACACTGAAATTAGTTCAAGTGTATAAATGTGTTTCTTTTGTATTGCAAATTAAGCTTTTGATATTTTAAAACTTTATATAGTACAAACATAAATTCATATATATGTATAAATGCAATATTATCATATCAAAACTAATCAGAAATATTTTTACACAATATACAATATTCTTGCTGCAACTAATTATAGCTATTTATATTAATAATTGTTCAATTATAAAATTTTAATATGAAGATAATTATAAAAATTACAAACTTACGATTTAGGCCACTTTACTGACAATTCTTGCCATAACTCTTTGGTTAGCATCCAACCAAGACCAGGGAAAAAATCTGTGCGATATAATAATTCAGGTTGTGATGTATCAATAAAATTGGCTTTGCCATTGTCATTCCAAGCTGAAACACACCTATAAAAAACAATAATTAAAATATATTCGAACTGCAGAAAAATAATTAAATTATTTTACCAGAGCGTTGGATCTTGTTTTAATAGTTTGTGTGTGCCAAGGAAATATTCAAAGAAGTCTGGTGCTATATTTAAATCATCTTCGACTATTACAACAAATTCATAACCTTTATGGAATGTTGTATTCAGTGCCCAACCATAGTGCCGAGCTATTTTATAATAACCTTTGAACTTTTTCTCCTTCGGTGGTACATATATATCAGACTGATCGGGTTGCTCAATGAGTGACACTGTAGATTTAAATGATAATATGACATTTTTGGTTGCTTCATCACCACAATCCTGAAATTATGATATTTAAATATTTTACAAAATCAAGTATTACCAAATAAATATTAAATTAAAATATATCTTTTACCTGTGATACAATAATTGGAAATTGTTCCGCACTCGGTCGATATTGAACTAAATTGTTGAGACATTTGGAGATTGATACACGATTACAGGCAAATACTAGAATCGGTATAACTGGCTCTCCGTTTGGTAAACGCGTTATGGCAGGTTTCGTAGGTAACGCTATTGTTGTTTTTGTGATAGAATTATTATATGCAAACTGATCGATTCCTTCTTGCATCAGCACATTATTATTACTATTTAGATTTATGTTGTCTCCTGGTGGTTGCAACAATCCTAATGGTTCTTCACCTGATAAAGCTACAATATTAACAGGACCTGGTGTGAGCTGTGGTACATAATATTTTGCTTTTAATATATCCATAAGACGTACTAAATGACTTTCACTCTTTTTATATTCTTTTTGAGCATCAGCTCTTAATTGATTCAGCTGTGATATACGATTTTTGTGCAGTGGAAATTCGATTTGTGAACATAGCAAGAAATACGTAAAAAAAGTCCAAACTATAATAAAACCCACAATAGCAAAAACTTTTTTTGTACGCATTTTAGGTAAACGTTGTGGAAAGGGTGAGATTATTTAATTACGTTGCACTTGTGGATGTAAGTTGAGATTCATAGTATCGTCAGTTAGAGGCGTTATTATATTTTTATTTTATTTGAGCAAAAACATCAATAATTGAGCTTCACTTCGTTGCTTTTAGATGAATTTGAGTAATATGTTAATTATTATTAAGTATATCAATATGTTAACAGATTTTACAGCATAATTCCACTAATTCATATATATTCTGAAATAAAAAAAACTTTAATATCAAACACATCATTATAATAGAATTATAATTATTAATTTAGAATATAGAAAACATTTATTTCTATGCGACATTTAATACCTTCCATTCTGTAATCAATCGCCTAACTGCTACTACTAGATTCATTTAGCTCAATTTTCTTTCATTTTGTTCTATTATAATTAGCCTCACTTTTTGCTCTATTTTATTCACATATTTTCCAGCTCAGCGCTTCTTCGTTGTCAATTGCAGCACCTAAAATATTTAATCACTGGCCCCCAGCTGATGCCAGCGCTGGCTTATTTGGTCCAATTTCAAATGCACACGTTGCTTTTATGCTTAAGTTCGTCTATTATTAATTTCTCTTTGAATTAATCTGCAAAAACAACAACAATTTATTCGTTTGTTTATTATTGTTATTCTTAGTTCTGCCGATCTTAAATTTTTATTATATTATATTTAACAATAATAACATAAAAATCTTTAAAATAATTACTTTAGTATTCTTCAAATTAACATTAGAAAACATAATTTTATTAAATTATTAATTAAATACACAATTAAAAGTTTAAAGAGATATTACACTTACTGCAAAATTTTACTTTTAATTTTTTCTATACTTATTCTCGCAGCTGTTTCGTTTCTTATGTGCGTCAGCTGTTAGAGAAAATGTTCGGAAGAGCAATATTGACAGGGCTGCCGTGTGCGTCAAAATCAGAATTTTATGGTAGGTTTTGCGAAAAGTTACTTTTTCTTATTGACTACAATAGCGTTTATTCATTTACAGCATATAATTCAGTGCTTACTCTGCGAGATTAATATAGCATTTACACTGGCCTTAAATGACTAATTTGGATCAAATATCACAAATGAAAAGCAAATGACTTATTTCGCAAACAAAATCGCATATGCGAAAATGAGATTATACTGGCACAATTTTGTACAAATGCATTCCAACAAGTTTCAAATGAGTTTCAAATACGTTCCAAATGCCAACAAATATATTGAACATGCCCTAAATAAAAGTATTTCATTGCATTATGACAGTTTGATAAAGCTGTTTTTGACATATTTACAAAAAAAAGGTAAACAAATATTTAATGATTGCATTTCTTTGAAAACGACATACCACGGAAAATAAAGAGTTGGACGTACGTAGTTACAAAATCAATATAAGATTACATAAACACTGTCTCATTTAGCTACTTGTTCATTTTTATAAATAAAGCTGCATTTGTTTACAGCTCAATTGTTTGGTTACTTTTTATACATAAAACATGTGACACATATTTAAAACTTTAGAGATTCCCCTAGGGAAAAATTTATTTTTAAAGGTTGTATTAGACATTTTTTGCTTTAAATGAGCTGATTTATTAATAATAAGTTCATTTATAATAAAGATTTTCGTATGGTAAATCATCCTCATTAGTGACTACAATGATCAAAACCGCCTAAATAAGACAGTGTGAATGTTTTATAAAAAACATGACCTGTAAAGCATGTGAAAAGACTCTGAAAAAGATATCGAATACATATAACCTCAGTAAGTAAAATAAAGACTACGATATTCAGATATTTATCTTAAGTGTTCAGGTATTCTATCGAACTGACAGAAACTGAATATGATTTTTTGTGTGACATTATTCTGGCACTAATAAATTTCATATATATTTTCTTTCTATAATTACAAAGAAATTAATCTGTACGAGCACAATTTAGCATAAATACTAACAATAAATAATAGTCCACTTATGGAAACTATATATTTAAATAATGAACATTATTGCTAGTAACACATGGAATATTTATTTAGTTTGCTTTCTGTTCTCCAATGTATTATCTCTTCTTTTCTTATACTTATTCTATTTCTGATCGACTATTCTTATGCGTTATCTTTAAACATATCTTTATAGGTTTTCAGTGACTCAACTCTCTTTATATATATCTTAGTTATAAGCAAAACTTATCACTGTATACTCTAGTATTCTTGTTATGAGATGCTTTCAGATTCACGCCAAGCCATGTAATTGTTTTTGCAATTAAACCATAATATTTGATTTATTACAATTAAAATTCAGGGTTGTATTTTTACTGTTCGGTTAACCTAACAGTTCTGCTTGAACCTATACAGATTAAGATCTATTCTAACTCTATTCTATTGGTATTTTAAATTATTTGGAGCAATATAATGCTAATTAAACAAAATTTAAATTTAAATTTAGTGTAGACGATCAATTTATACAATTCACTGATATAAGTTTAATATAAAAAAATCGTAATAAGAAACTTTTTAGGCTGTATTTACTTATTTATTTTATTTTTGTTTTTTTTTTTTTTAATTATATTATTATTGTCATTAATATCGATGGAATATAACTTAGCTGTTAAACTTAGAAGACTAGTAATGCTTACATGTTAGAAAATGTTATATTATTTCTTTTTTATTCAATTCAAGGTTCTTTAGAATCCTCAATTTTGAGTAAAATATTATGATTATACAAATATATATTTCTATATAATTAATATTACTACAATTCATATTTTCTTTTAACACTAATATTAAGAGGAATAATTAAAGTAATTATTAGCTGCCATGCTTAGTTACTAATATTATACAAATGTCTTTGTTAATACAAAAAATACTTTTTTTTATTAATAAAGTTAAATTTAATATTTAAATATTTTAAAATGGCAGTTTTAGTATATATATTTAATTTTTAAGAATATATCTGATTTGAATAAGATCTCTTAAAATAACCTGATAAAATTATTGTTTCAAATATTATTGAGATTTACACGGGTTTTCCTTAAAGTGTAAGTATCTTTATATGTTTAAGCTGAATATATAATTTGTTTATTCAGAAATATTTACAACAGTTTACAAAGTAAAACGGTAACTGGCAGTATGAAGACGAAGTAGGCATTGAAGCCCATTATTTGTGTTCCAGTATTTGCCGGATTTAATTCTTTTTCATCAACAACGAATGCAGGAACTGACATTGGTGCTTGCTCGACGCCTTTAAAACTTTCAACGAAATTGCCGCGACTGTTGCGTGCTAAGCGCTGATTTGCTAATTTCAGTTCACGTAACTTCTCTTCCAACTGGAGTACTTCATCTATAATTTAAAGTTAATTCGATTACTATATTTTGCTATATAATATGTATACTCACTTCTGTTAACGCCTTCGATATCGTTTATTTTTATAAATGTAGCCAAAGAGATTTCATACACTTTATTTGTGTCCATAAGCGTTGTGGCGCTCAGAGCTTCAGAAGTATCACGTCTTCTGCGGCCATAACCAATTTGCCCATTGGAACATTGTGTTCCCAAACATTTATCCAAACATACATTCACTGTGGCACGGAATTGTACATATGAGGAATCCGGAAATTTGAAAGCTTTAAATTTAGCATTCAAAACGTCACCATCAATTGTATTGAAGTTTTCAAAGAGATAAGGATCTACAGTACAGCTGTAAAAGATAATTACAAAATGAATTAGTATATAATAGGATTTGTTAAACAATTAATAGATGTAATTGAAAGTTTGTGTGTAGAGAACACATATCGTAGGGTTAGGTTGGAATCATAATCTTGAGCTCAAATAATAACCCGTTCGGATACCACGGAAATATGTGAAAAATGGGCTTTTACCTGTAGGTAAAATAATGAATAAGATGCAAATTATATGGCTCTTAAGAAGATATTTTTCGGACATTGTCCAACCAATAATCATAATCTTAATTATAGATTATAGGTACTTCTACAGTAGATTTCTGTTCGTATAACTGTATTACTAACTTTAGTGTGACCAGATACTTTGTGAGTCTCATTCAATTATGTATAACCAAAAAATATAGTAAAAAATTTCCGATCACATAATGCCTTAGGTTAGATTACGTTGGAGTGGCGGCGTTGCACACCAAAGCCTATTTGGAGTTTATCCGTAATTGTTATACCACGAATAAAACCGTTGCTTAAACGGAAGAGCAAGAGATCACGTAGACAACAGCAAATGTGTAAAATTGATTATGTCCCTAATTTGGAAGTAATACAAGGGGCCCAAAGATATTATGCCATCTACTTGCCAAAGATGGGCACTAAATGTTAGATGAAATACATTTCCTTCGTCTTTTGCAGAGCCATAGCCAAGACAATAGTCACTATGAGTATCAGCTAAGAGAAATGTAGCCTAAACATCATAGCATGTCTCCCTAATACGCAGTGATTTGTCAGTACCGATACCGTTGTGATGAATAGGTTTAGTTTTAATTAAAGCAGCTGTGTGACTAGTAAGTTTCTTGTCTAAATTGGATAAAGTAAGCCTCGTAAGCTGATAAATATCTTCATTTATCCAGAGTTTTTTTAGCTACCACTATAAATTTTTGGTTGATGGCCAGTTTAGCCGTTGTCCGGGAAGTGAAGTTTAGAGAGCAGTGTGGCTACTTTTCCGTCAACATTACAATTACCCAAAGCGCTTCTGTGTCTAGGTATACATATAATTTGAACACTCATAAACCGAGAAAACGTATTGCAAGAAGACTGACATTCTCGCATTGCTAAGAATGAAATCAAAGCGTCAAGAAGATTATGATATCGTGAATCTTGTTGCTCTGGAATCAAATTGCTGCATATTGCATAATGGTAATCTCAACGTTTTTCTTTCTTACATGATAAAATAACATTGTAACCGTGTTGGGTATATATAACTGAACAGATTCTTTTTATCATAATACACATTTTCAAAACTTTTAATTAATACTGTTTGAATGACGCATAATAATGTTTCAAGTTTTGTTGTCTTTTTAATATTACAACAAAATCATTTAGCACAATACTTACCCTTTAAAAATTATGGTCTCTGATAGGGAGCGAGTGTCAGTTACTTCCAAGTAATTAACACCTAAGCCATAAACTGGCGCTGATTCACGGTCTAAGTTAATTTCCATTGTCAAAGGAGTGCCGGGCACTATAGTTAAATCGCCATTTACTTTATTTCCATTCTGTATCACTCCAATAGCCAACCGCGGCTCAGGTGCATGATTCGTTAATGAAGTGGTGATTTCTAAGTCGCTGTAATTATAAAAATTGTTACTTAATTATGTTAAGTTTTTTTTGATGATATTTGTAAATTTGTTGCTTGTTGTGTCTTTAATTAATGTAATCAATCTATACTAAATATCATGATATAAGTAAAGCAAGAACTTCATGTAACATGTAGCAAAGTCACTGTAGTTTCCTACTTTGATTTTTCCCTTCAAATGATCTTCACAATTAATAGGACAACGCCCAACTAATGTGAAATTATTGCATCAAAAGGAAGTAACATATAAGCCTGCATTATACCGAAGTCCCTAACCAGTAATTATTATTGTACCGAAGATACAAGTATTTATTATCTGCGTTTACGCAGTTGATGTGCTGGGCATATGCTTAAGCACAAAATTCATTAGCAATTACTGTGCAAATGTGGTTATTGGATGGCTCGAATCAATGTGATCTTTAGACGCACACTACAGTACTGCAGCACACTAACCATATACAGAGGCAATTAACTTTTAAAATTTGCATTTTTGATGTCAATCAATTTGTATAAGTAATGATGTGATTTATTTTTGATATGTTATAACAGATGTAAAAAAATATTTTTTAAATATCATTGTAATATTTACTCTGGCTCTTGAAATCCAGCAGGCAATACATCTCTTCTAACGATTCCATGATGTTGCTGCTGCTGCTGCAGCACGATTCGTGGCTGTTCTCGTGTTGTGCCGTTCAGTAGTACGTTGTAAGTTGGACCGCTGGTAATGCATTTAACACTGACGATTTCCTTACCGTTACCAGTTTCAATTATAATTTTGTGGTAGTAAACTTTTTTACCCTAAAACCAAAAGGAAACAAATTTTAAAATTTTAAAACTGCTTGTACAGGCCAACTACGCCCATAGTGCATGCCAGCACTTACCGTTAATTGATTAACCATGCGCGTTACGCCACATTCATAAAAATCGCTTAACGAAAGCCGAAATTCTGCCAATGAACCGTTTATTTCGGGCTGACAACGTTCGTCTGGATAACCTTTCAATCCCTCAAGGTATATTTGTGGCTTCTCATTATTGCTGTTGCTACTGATGTCTGGCAGACCGATTTCAACACGCATCAAATCTTCAGTGCAGTGCACTTTATGCGCACCTGGAAGGATTAAGAAGAGAAAAACCTTTAATTTAATAAACAACAAAAAAATTCTAAAAAATATTAAGACAATCACAGTAACTTCTAAGTGCATTATATCTAATTTGCAAATTAAAATTGATATTCGTATATATTATATTATACTGAAAACTTAAACTTTAGGCATACTTTCCCAATAAAGGCATTGACGTTCATGATTTTATAGAAATATGTTTATAATGGAATAGTGACTAAGTGTTAGTATTTTTGTTCTATTTCAATAACAGTTTAATTTTTTTAATTATTTAAAAAAAAATTTTAAATTTATTAATATTGATTAGTACAAAAATATATTTAGGATACTATCAACAATTTGCAACTACCATAATTTATACAAAGCTTGAGGAAAAGGTGTACTTTTAGTCGCAAAATAGTTAAAAATGGTAACTCTAAAGGATTGATATTGTAAAAATATAGATGATGACACCATTTTTACGAACGACTATTAATAATAATTACATATAATTACTTATGTTTTTTATTGTACTAACTGCTTTCTACATATGTATATGTTTTATTCATGAGGAAATAAGTGCTCTGTTTTCTATGTAAAACGAATTGATATTAACAAAGTTCTGAACTCCCAATGGAGCCGAACACTATACTCATAACAAATCTTTTATTGCTAGCAACCAACCCTAACTGAATAGAGGACTTTTTACTTCGAATGAAGAGCAGAATATTTATTATAGAAGATTCCCTAATATCTGACGCGTATAAGAGCGACTAGAATAGCATTCTTCTTCTAGCCCAGAGCAAAGGTGGAGAAATCTCCGAAACTTTGTCATGTCAAATAGACTTATGTGGTTCAAATGAGAACATGAAAACCGG